>NW_010304263.1:14373-23436 GCF_000700745.2 Antrostomus carolinensis | reverse complement strand
GAGGCTTTGAGCAACCTGGTCTAGTGGAAGGTGTCCCTGCTGGTGGCAGGGGATTTGGAACTGGATGATCTTTAAGGTCCCTTCCAACCCAAACTGTTCTATGATTCTATGATTTTTCATGTGTTCACCTCAGATCATACTGTAGTTGCATGTATCCTAATTCCATGCTAAAGTAATAAATTTAGAACATTTCCAACCAGCATAGGACATCACTGGATTACTCTCCTAAACTCTTCCATTGTTCCTTCTGTAGAACTGTGCCACAATTTACATATTGTTTCTTTTCAAAATGTATATATAAATGAAGATGAATTTGTGCTGTCTCAGCATGTTGACAGAGATGGGAAAGTGTTACTTGGAAAACTACTGGCCAGAAGTGAGGAATAAGATTAGTTGATGAAAAACATGAAGGACTACTCAATTCATTTTATGTAGAGTGAAAGGTAAGAGGGACATAATGGAAAAGTGATTATTTTATTAATTAGATATTACAATGTTTCCAGATGATCTGGAAAAGCTGTGTACATGGCTACCATTCTATAATTGCTGGAATGCATTATGAACCTTGTCATGCCTCTTACTCTTCTGCTTTAATTTATTCTGTTCTGTATGAAATAATCTGTATTTCTGCTCCTTGTAGGTTTCTCAAATGTTGAAGCATCCTCTGGTAGAAAATTAAGCAATGCAACTAACATCTGTCTTAGTTTATTTTTCACACACTGTCCAGAGGAGAAACCAATGCAACAGTTTGGTGAGGTTTCAGGACGTGAGAATAACCTTCTCCATCCTGTTGTGTACAATCTACGGGTCTCCTGCAGACATCTTGGTTACCCTGGACCATTTTACTTGGCATGAGAAGTCTGAATCTTGCCCAAAGTTAACCAAGTTACCCCCTAGACTCCAGTATGGTATTGACTAGTATAACAGGTCTGTGAGCTGACTACACCCCTGGACATATGTACTGAGACTGGTTTAAATAGTAGTTTATAATCACTGTAAGTAGCTCAGCAGTTTAATATTTGAGTTCTCCTACAACACCTGGGTGAGTGCCATCTGGTAGTGGTCATTTTTTTACTCCTAATTTAATCTGTTTTTCCTAACATGTTTTTATTGATGATTAAGAATTTACCTCAATTTACAATTCCATAGATTCACTCTGTGCAGATAACAGCTGGGGTGTAGAAAGCAGCGTATAAGTACACATTTAATTTCAGTTCAGCAGAAGTTTTAGTGCATGTGAAAAAATACAGAAGGAGAATCTGCAAGGTTATGTGCCAAATGGCTCATCTCTGTAGGAGATGAGCACAGAGGTACAGTTGTGGGTGGATGAACCCCAATTTAGATAAATTTACCTTTTTCATTCCTACAGGAAGAGATCTTATTAAGGTTTTACCTCAAAGGAGCAAGCTTCACAGGTTGCACCAAATGACTGAGGAGTCCATCTTGTAGAATGACAAGGAAAGGAAACAGGGGCCAGTGGTGTGGCTAAAGACTAATCTCTGTAAACACAAAGGAATGGGGCAACCCCAATAACCTCACCACAGAAACAGAACCCCTGACCAGACTGCTCTCAGAGCTGTCACAGGACAGCAATTGGCCCGTGGTCCAGGTGTGAAACCCATCAAAATGACTCAATTGGAGAGGCTCTCCCAGGATCACCCCACAGACTGAGGGCGTTACTGCTTACAGGGAAGGGGACACCCTGTGGGACGCAGGAAGTGTATTGTGGGATTTTGTACAGGACTTGTTATGGACATTTATAGTAGGAACCAAAGGAGGTAAAAGAGAGGCATAAAAGTGTTTTGGGAAAAATAGAGGAATTCTATGATTCTATGAATGTAGAGATAAAAGGGGCTAATCAGTCACACGTGAGCAGGAGGTGGTCAGTACAGATGTCTGTCAGTCCACGTCCTGTGCCTGACAAGTGCAGTCTGTCCTGTTTTCTCACTAAACTCCATTTGTGGCCGTTTCCTTTGGTGTCACCAACTGGAGACTGAATTTCTAAAACCAGAAGCTGGAGAGGTCCGTATTGTGTCTCTCTATATGTGTTTATATGTAGATATATACATATATGTATATATTTATATGTTTACACCAACTGTTACCCTTTGTCCTATCACTACGGACCCTGCTATAAAGTTTGTCCTCATCTTTCTTATAGGCCTCCTTTAAGTATTGAAAGGCCACAATAAGGTTTCCCCAGAGTCTTCACTTCTCCAAGCTGAACAACCCCAGCTCTCTCAGTCTTTCTTCGGAGTAGAGCTGTTCCATCCCTCTGATCATTTTTGTGGCCTCCTCTGGACTCCAACAAGTCCATGTCTTTCCTATGCTGAGGACTCCAGACCTGAACACAGTACTCCAGGTGGGGTCTCACACTCATCTTCTTGCTTTCCCCTCTCAGCTGACAGATCTTTGTTGTCTCAAGTTTCTGTCAGAACCAGTGGTGCACGCATTATCTCTGCAGGGTTGTTGTGTAAGAGTGTTCTCCCTCCTGAATCCGATGAGTCCGTGATTACTTTTGTGCCTTCCCTTCCTTATGCTTCACCCTACCTGTCACTTAGCAATTCCTTACTTTGCTAATTTTTAGCTTGAATCCCCAGCATTTAAAGTTCTATATTGCTATTACAGTTGGTGAACTCATGTCAGCTTGGGTGAAAAGTTCTTAATTTTTTATAGGTAAGTAAATATATTTCATATATATTTCTTAAAATTACCCATTCTCTTTCTATCTAAGCAATTTTCTTGCAAGTCACTGCTATGCCTTGTATTAGTGATACTTCCTGGCTCAGACTGCAAGGCTTGCTCTGTCCCTGGCTCTCAATTATAGGCTAAGTCATGCTGCTTGTCATCATGCTGTGGGCTCTTATTTATACTCTATTAATTCAAGAAACCTGTATGTCATAAATGCATATCTGAATTAAATTTATTCCAGAATCTCAAATTTCTGCTTGTTTTGTTGAAGCCAGTTGGCACAGCTGATTTTAGAAGGTCAGAATCAGAGGGAACTGAAGGACTCAGTTGGCCATGATGCTAATAAGAACTTGTGCCTGCATTCAGTGGAGTTTTCTAAGAAACAAAACAAAGTATGGTAAGTTGTTGTTGTGGCTGTTACTTCAGATGGAAATCTGGCAAATTCCTTGCAAGGCTTCCTGTGCCACATGTACCCTTTCTGTTAAGTGGTGGCAAAGATCACACTAACAATGGTGTCACAAAGATCACACACAGCAGTGGCACAATAGCCCCCAGCCAGCCTGTGGACCTGTGTGCTTTCTGAACACAGGCACACTAAATCCCTAGTGAGGTCCCTGTTGGCTTGATAGACCAAACCAACCACAAGTCCATGTGTATGCTGCCCACAAGAGTAATGGTTGTAAGTGACAACCCCTAGTCGATCTGGATATGGAGTTTTATTTGCCAACAAGATGAGAGCTTTTATCCTACTCGGTTATCTCGGATATTCCTTCTCTCACTCCCTCCCAGTGCTATGTTCGACAGATCCCGCCTTTCCCTCCCAGCAGGGAGGTAGAGCACAAAGTTTTGGTGGTTGGTACTGCAGTTACTAGTCTTGGACATTACTGGCTGAGGTCCCTGGGCCTCCCTCAATGTTTGTGTCCATGCATCTCCCCCATCTCCAGGACCTTCCCCACTTAGGATTCTTCCTCCTGCCAGGTTCTTCACCTTCTTCTTCATAGAATCATAGAATGGTTTGGGTTGGAAGGGACCTTTAAAGATCATCTAGTCCAATCCCTCTGCCATGGGCAGGGACATCTTCAACTAGATCAGGTTGCTTGAAGCCCCATCCAACCTGACCTTGAACATTTCCAAGGACAGGCCATCCACAACTTCCCTGATCTTCTTTCCAAGATGACTTCTTTTCAGGAAGCCTTCTTTTCCACCACTGCTCCCTAGTTTTCCCCATCTGAATACTCTATGTGCAGAAGCACAGCGCATGATCAGCCTCCTTACAGGTGGTTCTGTCTCAGGTTTCTTTATGAATTGGAGGATTCAGGATTTGCCACTTCAGTTTAGTCCAGGTGTTATCAAAATTTCCAACCAGCCCATACCAGTTGCAACAAACAAGTAGCAGCTTTCTACTGCAGAGTTCAAAAGCTCAGTTTTGCACATTCACTGCCCAACACACATATACACTTATTTATCTACTGCTTCTTAGCATTCACAATTTAAGATATTTTTGCCTACAACAAAGGCACTAAATATCCTGCCAAGTCCTATGAAGTTGCTGAAGGCACTGGACAGAAAAGATGATCTCCTGGCATGCCCTGAAATAACCTTGAATTGAGACACTAATAGAAAGTTTGGCTTAGAAAGGCTGGAGATCTTCAGATAAGGCTTCCATGAACAAAACCTCTCAGGGGCATCCTTGATAAACCCCTCTTAAAGTGCTCTTGTGCCCTCAGCACAATCAGCTCAAGGAAAGGCTTGCTTCTTTGTGCTCCCTCAGGTAAGCCCCAAAGTTTGTGTGCTGGGGCATTTGGGCTGAATCTCAAATATCTATAGGTGCCCTGAGGTCTGATTCTCCAGTTGCCCAGGTCAAAGACCTGGCTGGAATGAGCCATGCCTCTCTTCTGGAAAACCCACCATCTGGGCTGGAGAGGTAGGAGGAGAGCAGGAAGAGTGTGGGCCATGTCTCAGCTGAAATGCAGCTGAGAAAGCCAGGAGGAAGACCCAGGTTGGAAGCTGGAAAGCACTTTTGGCTCCCATGGTTTGGATGTAGTCCAAGAGCATGGGGACAACCCAGGGAGATCCTACCTGAGAAGACCTGGGATTGAGAAAATTCCACAGCAATAAGCAGTGGCCCAAGCTCTTCTTTAAGGTCTTTACAAGCTGTTTCTGGACTCCTCATCTTTCCCACCTATTTTTTGCAGCTTCAGACTACATAGTTTTGCTGGATCTTGTTTCAGTCACAAAAATCTGCATCAGTCAAGCTCTTGTTCTTCCTGTGATTTCCTTCCTTCTCTATTCAGCACACAGCTTCTGTTTTCATCAGTTTCAGCTGCTGATTATCTTTTCTCTTATAAGTGCATTTCTGCCGTGTTACATTTCATCGATGTAGCTTGCCTTGCCTTGCACTGCCACATGCAGTGTCAGTTGCTATTTACAGCTTCTATAATTTTGACCTGTAAATATTGGCATTGTCTTTGGAGGCAACGCTACAGTTTGTAAGAGGCTTGTCAACCATTTTAATTGCAGTCCTGGGCCCCCACACTGGAGACATTTTATTCATAGTATGGAACTTTTTTCCTTTGTTAAATTGCAATGCTATATTTCTTAATTAAAATATAGCAGGATGACGCTTCTCAGTGTCCTGAATTATAATGCTCTTGATTTCTGATATAGAACAGGGCTATGAATCTTAGGACTGCTGGAGTCCAGGCTGGCATCACAGTTTTTCTACCACAGTCACATTGTTCAACTCAAAGAGAAATGATCTCTTACAAACATTGCAATGCTAGCAGAATTTGTTGATATAGCAGTGTTTTCTCAGTGCAGTTGATTTTTTTGGGAGTTTATATAGTTGAGGAAATGTGTAATTTGTCCTGCAGTGAGGTGAACTACGCTGTGGCAGCAAACACTACTCTGGATTGCCTAGAGACTTTTCCTTCCAACTGTGTAGCTTCTGGTTTTGCAGTGTGTCCTGGTTTTTGCTAGGACAGAGTTAATTTTCTTCTTAGTAGCTAGAAAGCACCGTGTTTGGTTTCAGTGAGGACTGTTATGAGAACAATGTTGATAACTACAAGGACACTGTGCTTGGGCAGTTTCCAAGAAGAGAGGACTGGAAGGGAGGAGTGGAGAATAAAAATGTAGTAGTCAGTAAAACCCAGAATTGACAGTTGGATGTGCCAATAAGATATTCCATATCATATTATGTCATGTTTAGTATATTAACCGGGGCTGACCGGAAAAGGGGGGGATTCTCTCAGGAATTGCTCAGGCTCGTTTTTCTGGGATTGTGATTTCGGGTTCAGGGTTCCTTTTCACTCCTCTGGGATCGTTATCAGAGGGTCGTGAACAATCGTACTCTGCATCACTCATAATATATAGTTGTTATCATTATTACTCTTATTATTCTTATTATTTTAATTTTATTTTGACTCTAATTATTAAATTGTTCTTATCTCAACCTACAAGTCTCCTCACTTTTACCCCTCCAATTCTCTCCCCAATTCCCTGGGTGGGGGGAAAGGGGACAGGGGGGTGGAAGGCTGTGAGTGTCTGTGTCTTGTTTGGCTGCCAGCTAAGTTAAGCTATCACACAGTGGTTGTTGACTGTCATATTTCAGTCTTTACTGTCACATCTCTCTGTATTTGTTAGAGAAATTGTTTCTTTTCTTTTTGGTTGGGACTATACAGCTTATCTCTCCCTCTGCATGTTGTGTTAAGAGTTAGCTGAAGTGCTAAAGCAAGAGAAGTAATAATGTTGAATAAAAATATAAATCAAAAGATAAAAAGATATAAAGCCATCACAGTATTCTGAAATCAAACAGAAAATAAAGCTCTTACTAGCACTGAACACAAGGTGCTGGGCTTGACAGACAAACATAGCAAATAAATCCATTTCCCTCAAGAGTGTAGCTCCTCTAGAGTCTTCAGTGTTCTCACTTATAAACAGCTTTAGCTTACTGTGAACTGTCTTGAGAGTACCTCTGTAAAATAGATCTCCAGTGTGCTATGCTTTGAGGAAATAATTCAGATTTGTGTCAGCTTCAGCAAGGATTTGGCTCACTGTAGCAATTAAGCAGGTGAGAATACCTGATACCTTTCTGGTTTCTTTTCTTTCTTCTTTGCCTTATCTTTCCTACTGAAGGAAGACACTTCAAGAGCAATAATATACTGTATTCCTCTCAAAGGAAATACCCCCCAGAGGGACAATTACCCAGAAGTAGCTGAAATACAGGCTCTTTTTTGCAATATTTCAAGTCAGGCACACAAGTGAGGTCCCCAGATCTGCTAGTTACTTTTGAAAATCTTTGCTTGTATCAACACAGCTATAATTAGGAAGAGACTGTCCATCACATAATTATGGCAGATGTTCAGTGCTCTGGATGGATATGGGTGGCTCATTTCAGGCAATGTTTGCAGCAAACTACAGGTATTTATGAGCTTTTTCCTTCCCAACACAACACATCCTCTGTTCGATTACCTTCATCAAACCTTGTCAGGCAACATCCTTTTCTGTTTCATGTAATGAACAAATGTCATTGTTGTGTGTTACAAAATACCTTTATTTATTTGTATCTTCACTTTTTTTTTTTAACAGAAAGTTAGAACATTGTAGAAACTTTTCATAAGGCTCTCCTACATTTTTTCTAATATCTGTTAGTGATCTTTGATCATTTTGTCATTAGTGGTATGAAGGATTTATAAATAGCAAAGGATAATGTGCTTCTAAAGCCTCTATGGTTCTTTGAATATCTCATCTGTAACTGTAGCTTCACTCTTAATTTGCTTAATTAATGACTAATCACTGCTCTATGCAGCCATGTGAAGATCTCTTGGTCTAACAACAGTTTTGAAATAGCTAAGAATATGCTGCAAAAACAGGGCAAAGCAACACACGGGGCTCCGAGCAGAGCCCTTAGCATGCATTGGACAAACACGTGCAGATCTTGACCTGTTCTTTCCTCTTTCTTTCCAGCTGATGGAAAAAACACGTGGCGGGTTCAAATACATGTATTAGGAAACAAATCTTTCTGCCAGGTCGTCTTGAGGAACGACCACCTTATGTTTGCTTGTCTCAAACATCCCTTTGCATTGGCTCTATTGCTTTTTATAACCCCAGGTAGGGGCCTCAGAACTTTTATCCTTGAGTTATTGCTGTGAATGGAGATAATGGAAAAAGTTGCCTTCTTTCTAGCTATGGGTACACAAATAAGTAGGTACTTTCTTTAGATCATGTTTGCTTCAAAACATTTTAAATCAAGAAAGTTCTCCTGTACCATATTGCAGGACACACCAGACCCTGAAGTACTGGCCAAATGCTGGAAGACTGAAAAAATTTATAGACTTTGTAATTTCTCTTTTATTGGGCTTTCTGTTCTGGGAAGACATGGAGAGAAGATTCTGGAACTGAAAGATAGTATCGAAAGATAGAAAAGACTAAATTTCACAGTCAGGCAGTTGTAATGCCTATTATCCAATACTCCAAAGGAGCAAATTATGAGTTTTGCCTGACTTTTTCTATTTTTCTTCCTCCTTTCTCATAAATATTTATGGACTCTTACACTATTAATTTTGAGAAAGGTAAATTTATTACCTAGGAGTGAGTTTAATTTTCATTTATTTTGCAGTTATCTATGAGTAATAGCTGTGTAAATGCACTCTCTGGATTCTCAAAGACTGGCTTTCCATGAGGCAAGAAACAAACACCTTGTTCTACTGCAGCTGTTGAGGACAGGGCTGCTTTGGAACTGCAGTATATTCAGCTTAGTCTCTAGATAGGCTGTTTCAAATTCCTCAGCAGACAGGTGGCTCCCATTACACATCAAGGTCCCTTTTGCATTAAGTTCGTGGCAAGAAGTAATTTCTGCCCAGAAAACAAATCGAGAACAAAGAAAAGGTGGAGGAAGAAACAGGGTACCCGGGAAGTACAGTCACTGGGCGTGGATCATGGAGGCGAATATTAGGCTTGGATACAGATGCCTGATGGTGCATCTAGTATTCTGTCCTCCGTCTGTGCTATGTGCTCTCCAGAGGCCTTGAGTTCTGTTTTCTCCATCTCTAGGTAAAAATTCCTCCTTTTTCAGTTCCAATGCAAAGGCTAAACATAGATTAAATCTTATTTTTAGGGCCCAGTACTTACACAGTGAGAACACAGGCTGTTTTGGGGCATGGTATGTCACCTTTCTTTACTTCACCATGGAGACACCTTTTCTGTTGAGCTTGGTTGTTTTTCTGGGCTCTGCTTATCACAGTTTGGAGAAACTTGAGGGCCTTTTGAGGAGTATTTTCCTCCCCCAGCTGTGGAGAATACTGGCAATGTGCCTATGACCCTACGCAATCAAGTGCCTCCAACAAGATCTACAGAGCTCTGTTCCCAAGATGC
>NW_010304263.1:0-14344 GCF_000700745.2 Antrostomus carolinensis | reverse complement strand
TCCCTCTTTTCACCAGATGGACTACTGATGTGTTCCCCTGTCACACAACCCACCATGTGCTTTTCCAGGAATGTTGCACTGTTTTCCTCCCTCCTCCACTACCTCTGCTAGCTCTTACCTTTGATGGGTTTGATCAGGGTTAGGATGGAAGCTCCATACTCCAGACTAGTTTGATGAACTTATTGTTGTGTATCCAAATATAGTGTGAAAGCAGAAACAGAAGATACATAAGGCATCCAGCTCATCCTCTTGTGCAGTTAATCATAGAATCATAGAATCATAGAATGGTTTGGGTTGGAAGGGACCTTAAAGATCATCTAGTTCCAACCCCCCTGCCATCAGCAGGGACACCTTCCACTAGACCAGGTTGCTCAAAGCCTCATCCAGCCTGGCCTTGAACACTTCCAGGGAGGGGGCATCAACAACTTCCTTGGGCAACAAAGGAACTGCTGCTTGAAAATATATTTACCCCTGCTTTGTCCAATTTAGTCATAAATAACTGAAAGTTGGAAGTTTGGAAGCTCTTATCCAGTCTAATACCTCTTTCTGTCAGCAGGTTCTGATTAAAGCTGGTTGAATCGCTCATTGGGAATACACTTCCTTTTGAGCTGAACCTTCTTTAGCCCTCTCTTGTGAATCTCCTGCAGCCTCACTGAGCACTGCTGTTATCATCTGCCTTTTAAATGGGGTCTTTAACTGGAGCCTGATAAAGGTAAATGCATTCAAACTTTCCTGTAATAACTGTATTACCTACAGCTCACAAATCTGAGCTTTTTTAAAAAACTTTTCTATTAAATCAGTTTTTAAGACAACACTACACAGAGACAAAAGAAATATCTACAAGAAACAGTGCAGTTCAGGATAATGACATGCTGCTGAAAAGACTCCCAGCCAATGTAAGAAAAAACCTGTAGAACGTATTTTGCAAAATGCTGTACAAATACACAGAAAATACACTCTTGCTTTGCTGATTTCACTTCATACTTCACAGAGTTTAACTGGCATTTGCAAAAAATATGAAAAGGTATATAGCCCGGGAGTACGAGTGAGGGACTAAGACCTCTGCTTTTGCTCATTACTGGATAACTCAACTGTTGGAACAGAAATGAATAGGTATTAATAAAACATGGACTGCTTTTAGTAAGGCTAGGCAGAAAGTGCTGGATTCCTTCTCAGTTTGGCTAAAGACTGAAACAAGAAAAGGAGCAGCTGTGAAAGTATAAAGGCAACAATATTCATAGAGCTTAAAGATTAAAAAAGGATCAGGAGATCACCAAACCTGAGCCTGGTGCATTACAGATGGTTAACTGACATCCAGTAACCTCAGCCCTTAAACAAAAAGACATCAGGTCATTATGCAAGAACATCAAGAAGCCAACACTTCCTGTGGTATTTTGTTCAAGGGTTTAGTCTCCCTCACTGTTAGAATTCTGTTTATAGTTTCTAATTTATATTTGTCTCCTTTATACCGCAAGCATCTTTAAAAACAAAACAAAAGAATAAAAGAAGTCCTTTATACTTCTAGGCATTTAAAAAAAAAAACAATAAAAAAGTTTTATTCCCCACCAGGTTAAAGCCCCACTCAAGAGTCAGAACACTATTTTCACCCACAAAGGTGTTCCAACATTTGAATAAGTTATTGATTATGTTTAAAAACAGGTTGAACTCTTAAGTCTTTCACTGAAGAATAACATTCTGTGGGCTTTTATTTTTGTACTTTTTCATCACAGATCTGCAGTGTGTGCTCACATTGAACTGCCTGTCCACTATAACCCTTACAGATTATATTGTTTCCTCTCGATGCACAGCTATTGCATTTCATTTTCCCAGGCATATGAAAATGCACTTATTTAAATAAATCACTTCCTCAGCACCAGCTTGCTCTGAATGATGCCTTGCTTCTGGTACTATTTTCCGCCATTTTTTCAATAATCAGCTCTACAAAACCTGTCTGCAGTGATTTTATATTTACTTCTTTACTTCCTTCATTGATGAAAAATCATAGAATCATAGAAAGGTTACAGTTGGAAGGGACCTTAAAGATCATCCAGTTTCAGTCCCCTGCCATGAGCAGGGACACCTTCCACTAGACCAGGTTGCTCAAAGCCTCATCCAACCTGTCCCTGAACACTTCCAGGGAGGGGGCATCCACAGCTTCTCTGGGCAACCTGGGCCAGTGTCTCATCAACCTCACAGGAAAGAATTTCTTCCTAATGTCCAATCTAAACCTCCCCTCTTCCAGTTTAAAGCCATTACCCCTTGTTCTATCACTCCCTGCCCTTGTAAAATGTCCCTCCCCAGCCTTCCTGGAGCCCCTTCAGGTACTGGAAGGTCACTAGAAGGTCTCCCTGGAGCCTTCTCTTCTCCAGGCTGAACAGCCCCAACTCTCTCAGCCTGTCCTCATAGGAGAGGTGCTCCAGCCCTTGGATCATCCTCCTGGCCCTTCTCTGGGACAAAAAATGTTGAATAGTGTCACATCTAATCTAATATTTATCCCGAACTGTGACAGCTAAACCATTTTCGGGCTGACAAGGCAGTGAGCAGCTTTGGATGGTTTGGATGAAGGTCCAGGCCAGAAGAATTTGGGGTACATGTGAAGATGCCAGTGAGAGGCAGCCCTGGGGCAGCGTCACTGGACAATACTGCTACCAGAAACCAGGGTAGCTTGATACCTGGACTTGTACTGTATAAACACACCATATTTGGTGGTCTTGCAGAGCCACCATTGGAGACAGAAGGTTTAAGGACTTTCCAGCAACAACATGCCAGTGAAGGAGTCCAGAGAACGTGGTTCAGCCCCCAACTCCATTACTGATCTACTGGGAGACTTTTGAAAAATTGTGCCTTAGGTCCCCTGGTAGAAGAAATAAGAGGGTATTTACCCACATTCTCACACTGCTTTGAGATCATTAGACTATGGGCGCTGCAGGTAATTTTGAACCACTGTAAGGTCAAACTAGAGTAACTCATGGTTGTGCTGGCCCCATTTTAAGCCTGTGTGTTAGCATGGACACATGCAATGGCTCAGAATCCCTTGTGGATACAAGCTCTTTGAAAGGAATACTGTTTCTAGTTTATGTATTTTTAGATGCCAATGCCAAAATATAGCCTTATGATTGTCAAAATGAACTTTCAGCATAACATGGGAAGTCTCGAATATTCAATAATTCCTGCAGTTGGCTTTGGGATGGAATAGAAAGGATCCTTGTAGTAGTACTTATTATTGTTTTAAAGCTATGATAAGAGGCTTTGCCTTCTCAGCAATGCATCTACTCTGATTGCCATGACAATTGCTGTTTTTAAGTTGTCCCTCACTTCTTAAAAACTGCATTTTTTTTTAGCCTTATAGTCCTAGCTTCAGTCTATAATCTTTGTGCCTTGCTGTGGCATTTATCTCTTACAGAGGAAATCATTTGCATCCATTCCTCAAGGAGGTATGAGACAATCACACCTGAATTATAACTTAATTTTCTCTTTGATAGATAAATATGTCAAGTTTCTGTTCTCCCTCTGCAAAGTAGCTTGCATATGGACTGCGCTATTTTCTCCCTGGTGACATTTTCTTCTGGAAAATTTGAGATTTTTAGCCTGATAGCCAAGGCAATGAATTATATAGTTGCATGTGTGGATCTTTGCCTGTCTTACCACATTTTACTCACCTCAACATACTCTGGCCATTTCACGTGTTTGGCACAGGCTGTAGCTATCAGGGATTTCATAGTCTTTAAAGTTTTGTGAAAACTGCGACTTTAGGAAAGGAATTCAAATGTATCTTATGTGAGTATGATTGTCATCTGCTCTGACTATCACACTCACCCATGGGGTGTGCTGGTCCAGTGGCAGCACTCCCAAACCTTGCAAGCAACCACAGCTTGCACCACCTTTTGCCCCTTCAATTTCTAGGAGATGGATAGGGAGTTGTACTAAAAGAGGGAAGGAAACAAGAGGCTGTAGGCACCATTGAACACAAATCTGTGTGGTATCAGGCTTCATTAAGTTTATTCTTTTTGGAGGAACCTGTTTGCATAGTCAACAACAATTGTGATAACTGATGGGATCGGGTGGACTAAGTTAGTTCACTTGTTTTTATTGTTCTTGGGCCTCACTCCAGAATCTGTTTGCATTTAGAGTCTTCCATCTGGAAAGAGAGGGAACAGATAAGCTATAAAATAGAAAAATGTATTTGCAGAGAAAAAAAAAAAAAGATTAAAAGAGCATTGGGCAGATGTATGTGGCACTGCATTGTTTTTAACTTGGTTTTGAAAATAAAAAGACTATTTGTGTTGATAATATCAGGACCTTTGATCTTATTACTACAAAACTAGAAGAGAAATGTGGAGAAACTTGACAGAGAATTCTCTGGGCTGTAAATGTGAAGTAAAAATAATTGGTTTATGCCATTAGTTTCACACAGGCAGAACAGAGTGTTGATTATCTTTCTTCTACTGAGTGTTGATGATCATTCTACCGATTGATATAAGGTCCAGAAACTATTTCTACAAGAGTAGTGATGTTTTCAGCACAAAGTGCTGGAGCAGCTTTGAAATGTTCCCCTTGATAGGAAGGCCAGAGCCCAGTAGGTTTTGAAGGCTTATCTTCAGCTCGTTATGGAGCAGTCTTCATGTTAATAGGCTGGTTTTCTAAGAATTAGGGTTTTTTTTTTTTCAAATCATACATGTAAAGTATACTTCACAGAGTGACTTGATGGCAAGAAGTATCGTAGATGTAAATCCCATGGCATAATTATTAATATTTTTTATAGAGATTTTTTTTTTTTTTTTAAACTCTGTGTTTTAGCAGCTGAAAACTTGTCGTAGCTTGTAGCTGTGCCTATCATCTCTTTTCCTTGATGGGCTGAAAACAGCTATCCTCTTTGGATGACACTGTGAAGGCTCCAAATAGTTTCCTTCTCCTGAGCTTGGGTCATCTGTCCATCCACCTTTTGAAGTTATTATGCAAATATAGGATGAAGAACAGAGCTTTTGTTCTGAGATTAATGTGCAGCTCCAGAAAGATAGGTCTCACATGAAAGCAAGTATGGTTTCATTTACTGAAACATCTCTAGTCTGGATTTGATTCAGGTTTGGAAGACCTTTTTGTAATTTTGGAGTCTAAGTGTCATTCACAATTTGAGGAGGAGGATTCAGAAGACTATGATGACTGATTAAAATAGAAGAAAAAGCACAACGTATAATATCAACTTCTTATCCTAATGAGTAGTTTCAGTATCTGAAAATTCTTGGCTATAAAGAGAATCATAGAATGTATTGGGTTGGAAGGGACCTTCAAAGGTCATCTAGTCCAACCCCTCTGCAGTGAGCAGGGACATCTTTACTAGAGCAGGTTGCTCAGAGCCCCATCAAACCTGACCTTGAATATCTCCAGAGATGGGGCCTCCACTACCTCTCTGGGCAACCAGTTCCAATGATCTACTACCCTCATATTGAAGAACTTCTTCCTAATATCCAACTTAAATCTGCCCTTTTCTAGTTTAGAACTGTCACCCCTCATCCTATTGCTACATGCCTTTGTGAACAGTTCTTCCCCAGCTTTCTTTTAGGCCCCCTTCAGGTACTGGAAGGCTGCTAAAAGGTCCCCCTGGAGCCTTCTCTTCTCCAGGCTGAACAACCCCAACTCTCTCAGCCTATCTTCATAGGAGAGGTGCTCCAGCACTTTGATCATTTTTGTGGCCTCCTCTGGACACACTCCAACAGGTACACATCTTTCTTGTTTTGAGGGGTCCAAAACTGGACACAGTACTCCAAGTGGGGTCTTATGAGAGCAAAGTAGAGGAGCAGCATCACCTCTCTTGATCTGCTGGACACACTTCTTTTGATGTAGCCCAGGCTGTGGTTAGCTTTCTGGGCTGCAGGTGCACATTGATGGCTCATGTCCAGCTTTTCATCCACTACTACCCCCAAGTCCCTTTCCTCAGGGCTGCTTTCCAGCACATAATTTCCTGCTTGTATTAATAACGAGGATTGTCCCGATGCAGGTGCAGGACCCTGCACTTGGCCTTGTTGAACTTCATGAGGTTCACCTGGGCCCACTTCTCCAGCCTGTCCAGGTCCCTCTGGATGGCATCCCATCCCTCTGGCACATTGACTGCACCACCCAGCTTGGTACTGTCAGTGAACTTGCTGCAGGTGCACTCAATCCCATTGTCAATATCATTAATGAAGATATTAAGGAGAAGGAAGTCACTTTGCTAAAATACCTAGTGCAAAGCTGGCATAATGTTATTTACTTTCATGGAGGTATTCCACCCTAATAGAGAAGTAGGTAGCGAGCCTAAAGATTTGGTCCTCAGAACCATGAGGAAAAAATGAGTATGTTTATAAAGAATAAATCTTGCCAGAATTTTTTTTTCATAGAATCACTAAGATGATCATTGAAAGCAAAGCAATTGATCTAGTTTATGATGCTATTGGATTATAGCACATCATTTCATTACGCAGTGAGCATGAAATACAGCGTCTGGAAGTCTCACAGTCAGAATTCAGATAAGCCTGAATATGAGCTCTCCTGGGACTGCAAATAAAATGAAGAATATAGAAGGTTAGGACTAAGGGTGATATTTTTGGCAGGGTGAGGTGGTAAGCCAAAGATCTTTGCAATTTCCGTTGTCAAGTAATTTCTTCAGTAATGAAGAAAGAAAAGAAGAATGTGTGTTAATGAAATTGAATGTCCTACACTGGGAGGAGTTGGGCAAAGACAGATACACTGGAGATGGGAGCGCGAGCAGAAGTAAAACTAGGTAGGAGGAAGGGGAGAAAACAACACTAGAAACAAAAACTACTGAATATTAAAGATTCAATGTGAGGTGGTTTGGGGCTCTTTGGGGCTGGCACAGTCCATGACTCAGGGCTCCACTGTTTTGAGAAGTTAAGCAGTGAAGCTATGGTCCCTGCCCTCCAAATCTAACTGCTAAAATATACAGAAATCACAAAGGATGGAACTAAAGAGACAAAAATAGGAAATATTTTGCTTAAGTTTGCAAGCAGGTCAACTGTAGAGCTGCTGGTGAAGCAGAGGTCATCTATCTGCCAGACTGGAGGGGATCTTGAGTATCCTTGAGGCATGAAGTAGCAAGTTTCAGTGTTTTGGGATAACCCATTGGGAAAATAAAGATTTACCAAGTACTGGAGTTTCTCTTGAATATATTGGGAAAGGTAATTATCCAGGGATTAACAAGAGGTATCTCAAAAGAACTGGCACTCTAGTAAAGGTGTTTATAATAAGATGTAGAACTTCTAGAAGGCTGTTCATACTCATCAGATAATTGCAGAGCAGGTACTTTTTTAAAAAAGAAAGTCTCAACTCAAATTATAACTTAAGTTACTAACAAAATACAAATCTTTCCTGTTCTCTCTCAATGATTTTTTTTGGGACGAATCTTAATAAAGTTAATATTTGCAGAGGGGAATTTTAAATATGAGCTCTTTCATGCAGGGATTCTGATCTGTTGTCTCTGAATGTGTTCATAATTGGTGAGCTGAATACAGGAAAAAAACCCCCAAACAAACAGGGTGCCATGGCTTGTGTACCAGCCACACCAACTTCCCAAAGAGAAACACAAAATATCTGCCTCTAAAACTGCATAATACCTTCTGGAGGGATGAAATATTTTACCAGAAATGAGTGTATAATTTGGAACAATGAATACACTTAATCCTTGTACAATATTTTAATTAATCACTTGCAAAAAAGAAAGTTAAATACAACTAAAAAATAACCCAGCATGGTTACCTTTGCTCCACTGCTTGTGTGTGTGAGCAGAGCAGCCCGAGAGGACCATTTTATTCTGTCATTATATCTACAGTCAGTGTTAGGGTTTAGAAGAATAGTAAACAAATCACAAGATGCAGGCCTTTGGTGGGCAGCTAGAACAGATGACAATGTGAGGCCACTCTCAAATTTATATATCAGCCCTTGGCTCTTTATATATATCCCTTGGCTATTGTGTTGTTATCCGTCTCCCCTTACCTGGATACAGCTAGCATGACCAGATAGCATCCATTATGGTCACCACTGGCGGTTATTACTTGAACAGGGTTATGGTGGGGGACAGGGGGAGCACACTGTCACAGCCCCTTGCTATAAGAAAGACATTGAGTTGCTGGAACATGTCCAAAGAAGAGCAACAAAGCTGGTGAAGGGTCTAGAGCTCACGTCTTATGAGGAGCAGCTGAGGGAACTGGGGCTGATTGGTCTGAGGAATAGGAGGCTGAGGGGAGACCGTATCGCTCTCTACAGTTACCTGAAAGGAAGGTGTAGGGAGATGGGGGTTGGTCTCCTCAGAAGTCACAAGTGATAGGACAAGAGGAAATGAGCTCAAGTTGTGCCAGGGGAGGTTGGTTTAGATTGGATATCAGGAAAAATTTCTTCACCTAAAGGATTGTCAAGCATTGGAACAGGCTGCCCAGGGAAGTGGTTGAGTCACCATCCCTGGCGGTATTTAAAAGAGAGGTAGTTGTGGTGCTTAGGGACATGGTTTAGTGGTGGACTTGGTAGTGTTAGGTTTATGGTTGGACTCAATGATCTTAAAGGTCTTTTCCAACTAAAATGTTCCTATGATTCTATGATTCTATGTTTTGAAGGAAAAGCTGTGTGTGACATTTTGTTAAAGTATTGTTAGCCCTGCGAGGGCTAGTGTAAATGAGCCATTACTGAATATTTATGTTATCATTAAAGCTCAATTAGACCTTTGGGGAGGCTGTATCTGTAAATAAATGATGGATGGCTTACATTCTTTATCTTCTTTCTACTTATATGCCCAAGGATGAGGACTATAATTGATTTTCATTAACAAAAAAAATATCTTACAGAAATTGTTCTTTTCTGTAATCCTTTTCTGAGATCAGGGTGTTGGCTTCTGTTCCCCTTCCTCTTTTGTAAATCTGGAGAGAGATCTGCTGGAGGGACATGGACCTCTGGCAGCGGTAGGTTGGAAAGCTCCTTGTCCACTTCAAAAGTATGTCTGCAAGGCAGAGGCTGCAAGCAGAATCCTCCACTTGGTCCATGCTGACCATGAAGCTGGTATTGTGGGGAAACCTGGTTAATAAAACCCTGACTTAGCTCACATGGGACAGAAAACTGGCGTCAGGTGTCTGAAACCTAGGGTTAGGTAACTTCAGCACAGAGCTAACTCTCATCTGATCTACGCCTTGCTTTGCTCCTGGTTTTCATTGCACTGTGTGCCTGTGGACTTGCTGGCTTGTGTCTTTCCTAGGTTTGTTGTTTCTGCATCACTTTGATGACTGCCTCCACTTAAGCTTGAGGGTTTTGTCCACCCTCTGAAAAGCAAAGTATGTCCAGAGAGTCTCTGTCAAATCTTGTTGGCTGGGCAATGCATTTTATATCTGAAGTAGCATTTATGATTTATAGCCTAACTTCAAATACAGAAACTGCAGACAGGGAGCAGAAACTGCTGAAGATATAAATGAAATGTATTTATTTGGGTAAGGAGTACTGTGCTGTTAAAAACTAAGTGGTATTTTCAGCTCCTCTTCTGCAGCTTCTGCCTGTCTTAACAGGCTTTGACCAGCAGTGATCAGAGTTTTAGGAAAAGGGGACAATTAGCAAACTTTTAAAAACCATCTTCTCATGCAATCAATAGTGTTAATGGTCATTGATTTGTGTATAGCCAGCAGAAGGCATGTTGCTGCTATTTGCAGCTATCTCCTAACAATTTAAAATGTGACAGAAACCCAGAGTCATGCCCCAGTAGTCATTGCTAACTTCTACAGGGGCTGGTGAATCCTGGTCGTTCTGAGAGCCAGGCTGTGCCCAAGCACCGATGGGAGGCACTGTTTTTACCTAGCAAAGAGGCAAGACTCAGAGCAAAAAAGCCTATAAAACCCTAAAATGAGAGTATCTTAGCCCATGCCCTACTACAGTGAATTGCTCCCTACCCTGGTAGAAAAGTAAATTTGCAATCTGCCCTCCAAGGAATTGCTACCTAAGCTGGTGACTGCTATTGCATGCATGCTATTAAAGAGCTGAGACTATTAAAGAGTTCAGGCACTAGGTTCCTACCACAGAAGTCAAATGAATACTCACTTCTGGTGGGTATAACACTGCAAACATCCTTAGTGTGGCTCTGGTAAAGAGAGAAGGACAGGGAGACATAAGAGCTGCATTTCAAATAGTTGTGGATCTGAAAGATGCTGAAGGTGACTCCTGTGTCTCAGCATCTTAAGAAGTCCGCTGTGGTACTTCTGAAGTGCTTCTTGCCGATGAGGAGTCTGGCTTTTTTGACTTTCTCTATGACCGTGAGTGTCTTGTCTCAGCCAGGCCTGCAGAGACTGATCTGGCGTGGTCCCACACCACTGAGCATCTCTCTCCCTGGGATGAATTCACAGAGCTCAGGGAGGTGCAATGCAGAGAAGTAAAATGTGCCTGCAGTCCCACTTAAACCCTGAATATCGGGTTTCTTGAATGTGTCACTGTATCTTAGGGAGACTGAAGGTATCCTGTAATGTCTCTGGGTCTAGGCAACTATCATCCTTTTAAATATGGATAATACAATGTTTCCTTCTTTTCAGGAAAGTGAAGGCAGTATTTGTCCTACCAACTTTTTATGTAATAGCTTAGTGACTAAAACACTATCTAGACATGAGGGATTTTTACTTAATAACACCAGGTCCTGGCAAAACCTCATTTTATAATGAATAAGCTATTCCCTGCAGGGAGAAAGAAGGAAAAAGAAAAAGAAATAAAAATTGTATTGGCTTAGCTCTAGTATCTGAACCAAATTACTTTTTTTTTTTTTATTAGTCGGCCTGATTCCCTCATCAGAGTTTCACAGATTTTTAGGCAGCATTAGTTTTGTCCCAGATCTCACCTCATATTTATTTGCAGGTATCACATTAATGCATTAAGGGAATAATTTCATTTTGCGCTCACATGGTGAAAAAAATTAACAGAACTGTAATTTCCTCTGCAGCCTTTTATAATGAGAAATACTTCAAGAATAAGCAATTTTAAAAAGCATAAACTGTTTCTCCCTCTAGCAAAAAGTTTGCAGTCACTGATGGAAGGGCCTTTCTCCGCTGCACTACTAATAAGCAGGCAGCAGTATGAGCTTCTCTAGCCACCCAGTGTAGTGGATGGCTTCACCCCACAAGAATCTGGGGGTTTTTTTGACTAAAAATAGGTACTGGATCCTTTCTCTCATTGTCAGTTGTTCTGAGCTATGAAGAACTCATTGCATTAAGTTTTCTGACCCTCCTTCAGCACTTTCAATTTTGCAGTCTAATGGAATAGGATGTCTCACTGTTATAAATTACCTTGCACTGTACTCCAAGCTTTTTGTGAAATGTGCATCCCTCCAAGCACCATTCAGTTGCCAGCCTGTTATCTCATGTTATATCCTTTCTCTGGCCCAATTAATTTAGAAGCAATCAATTTAATCCTTGAATAGTCTGCACAGATGATTGCATCCTTCCAGCTCCTGTACATCTTTCTCCAAAAGCTTCTGCATGCTGCATGCCAGCCCACATTACACATTCAGTGGTACTGTTCTTCCACAGAGTTCGTGACAGCATCTCAGAAGACAGCAACTAAGAGTTGTCTTCAGTCATGCAAGCTTAAACCAGGATTATATTCAACCTATCCCACAGGATTGACACAGGACTTCTACAAAATCATAGAATCATAGAACCATAGAATGGTTAGGCTTGGAAGGGACCTTAAAGATCATCTAGTTCCAACCCCCCTGCCATCAGCAGCAACAAGTTCCATTTTACTTAAATAATTTTGTTTACAGAATGGCTTTTCACATGTCTAGTTCATATTTGTGTGACTGAATCATTGAGGAAAGAAGAGAAAAAGAGACAACATAGTTTTTTCCTTGAGTCATTTTAAAAATTGCGAGGCATTTCACCAAGGAAAGATGGTGAATTTCTGCGCTCTGCAGTGCTTTTGAAGTTATGAACCTGCTGTCAGTAGGTAAATGAAGAGTGTTCTCAAGCTGAACCTTTCAAAAGGAATTTTAAAGAAGGAATTGGTGCAGAGCCAGAAGCAAAGAAAAAAAGAAAAAGAGCCACAGAGCAAAAAAGCAGCAGGAGGCTCAGTAGTGGGTAGTATTTTGAGTAGCATTAAAAATAGTGACATTTATACTTATATTTATAAATAGCATTTAAAGGCTGTAGTCAGAAGAAAGACCCTTTCAGACGGGCCCTATGGATATGTGAACAGCTAAAAGTGGCTGACAAGGGCTGAGAGGTTGACAGAAGAAAGCAAAGTGGTGCACAGGGAGTAGGAAAGATGATTATGATTACCTGAACTGTCTGGTCATAATCTGTCCAACCTTGAGCCTCCTATGATCATTATTTATTTGTAAATTGTTGATCAAAATATCAGCACTCCCAAAGCAGTGCTAGTATTTTAGTAGCTGGTTGAGTACTTGAAGGGTTACTGCAACCCCTGTCCTATGCTTGCATCCCACCCTCTAAAATTCTGTCCATTCACAGAAATTGGAAGAGACTTTCAGAGGCTGTATAGTCCTCAAAGCAGGGACAGGCTTCAGATAGGTTACCTTGGCAAGTTGAGTTTTCGATATTACCAAGAACAAAGACTCCACAGCTCGTATGGACTTTTGTTCCAATGTCTGACCATCTTCACGGGGATTTCTTTTTCCTGTTACATGTCTGGATGTTCTCATGCTCCTACTTGTTGTTTGCCTCTTGTTTTATCACTATGCACCTCCTAAAAAGTCTGTATCTGTCTTCTCTGTATCTTCTGTTAGGTAGTTAAGACAACAGGATTGTCCCCCCATGGTTAGCTTTCTCTTTCTAAGAATGAGTAAGTCCAGTTCTCAGTGTCTCCTTGGATGTCATGTGCTCCAGTCTCCTAACCATTACGGTGGCCTCAGTTGGACACGGTCCACTATGTCAAAGTCTTTTTGGCATAAAGGAACCAAAAACTGGAAGGTGTGCCAGACCTAGTGTAACAATTACTGTTCGGCCTCAGGATGATGGATCCTCTCATGAGGATGCTGTTGACATATTGGGCCATACTTTACAAAATAGACTAGGGAGCATAAGGACATTGTAACAGAGGATTGTGAGGACACTCACTGATAAAAGAAATATAGGAACAGCTGATAGAAACAAGACTGGAGCCAGACTGAGATCCCAGTAGGGGAAAGGGAATGTGATCGCATGTAGGACATGAACCCAGATTCCTACCAGTATTTATGAGTTGGAAGCCAGGTAGTTACACCCTTGACAACTGTTACAGGCACAACATTAATAACCCATAAGTGTGACTACTTGAAAATCTGAGTACCTCTGGGTTGCCCTTGCTGTCTGTAGATTAATCAGATTTTGTCTTCTGTAATGATGTTCCTAATTTTAGGGCTTTCTTTTGTCATAATGTTTGTTAGAAGTTACCAAAGTCGACTGATCACTCTCCTGACAGAGCCCTGGAAGAAGCTGGTTTAGGGAGTCCATTTGCTTTGATTAGGTTATCAGGATGCCTCCAGTCCTCTGTGTTTACCGTGGCTGGTTTTAATCACACAGCCGGACACTGTCCTCTTTCCTTGTCATTGTTCTAATGGATGTACTTTTCAAAAATAATTTGCAAGCCTTGCTCCTTGGAAATGAACCCTTAATAAGATTTTCCCCCATGGGAATGAAAAAAAAAAGGTAATTTTTTTTTTCTAGAGCTGCAAGAGAAAATTTAGCAACAGACAGAAAGTCATTTAAACAAATAGGAAAATTTTTACTTCCACAGGCCTTCTTGTTGTGGTTACAGCACAAGGCAAATGCTTAAACCCAGCAATGTATATTTCATTCCATTATTTCTCCCTTTTGCTTGTTGTTCAGAGTCCTACTTGTTAGGAGGTAGAACTGTTAATGAAAACAAGTTTTTAATCACTTCAGCCTCATTTCTTAGCCAAAAGTTTTGTACCTGTTTCCAAGAAAGATTAAACAAGAGGAAACAGTTCCTTTTCTTAAAGTCCCAGCTATATTTTCAGATAGATTTTTCCCTAAGAGTTTTCTGCCTCTTAGGCCTGAAATTGCTGTACTTGTTCTGATTGCCTTCTCCTTGTATTTTCTTTTGTCTCCTTTCTTAGTTTCTATTTCTATAACATTTTTCTTTTATTTTTTCCTACTGCATTGGGTTGACCCTAGCTAGATGCCAGGTGCCCAACAAAACTGCTTTATCACACCCTTCCTCAACTGGAAAGAGGAGAAAATATGATGAAAGGCTCTTGGGTTGAGGTAAGGACAGGGAGAAATCACTCAGAAATTACCACCACAGGCAAAACAGATTCAACTTGGGGAAATTAGTTTAATTTATACATAGAATCATAGAATGGTTACAGTTGGAAGGG
>NW_010304262.1:0-5680 GCF_000700745.2 Antrostomus carolinensis | reverse complement strand
GGCTACTGCATGGACTATCTCCTGTTTGATTAGTTCAAAGGCCTGCCATTTCTCAGGACCCCATGTGAAATCATTCTTCTTTTGGGTCACTTGGTAGAGAGGGCTCATGATCTCACTGTAATGTGGAATGTGCATTCTCCAGAAGCTCACAACACCTAAGAAGGCTTGTGCTTCCTTTTTGTTAGTTGGTGGGGACATAGCTGTTATTTTATTGATCACATCCATTGGGATCTGACGACGTCCATCTTGCCACTTTATTCCTAAAAACTTAATTTCTTGTGCAGATCCCTTGACTTTGCTTTGTTTTATGGCAAAGCCAGATCTCAGAAGGATTTGGATTACTTCCTCTCCTTTCTCAAAAACTTCTCCTGTATTGCCCCACACAATAATATCATCAATGTATTGCAGGTGTTCTGGAGCTCCACCCTGTTCCAGGACAGTTTGGATCAGTGTATGGCAAATGGTGGGACTGTGTTTCCACCCCTGGGGCAGTCGACTCCAGGTGTACTGGACACCCCTCCAGGTGAAAGCAAACTGTGGCCTGCACTCTGCTGCCAAAGGAATGGAGAAAAATGCATTAGCGATGTCTATGGTGGCGTACCACTTGGCTGCCTTGGACTCCAGTTCATACTGGAGCTCTAACATGTCCGTCACGGCAGCACTCAGTGGTGGTGTGACTTCATTCAAACCACGATAGTCCACTGTCAGTCTCCACTGGTGATGTAGAAAGATGGAGAAGTCCAATTTGTACCTCAAGGAGACTTGATTTTAGGTGCATATAATCATTATTATAGTTGTTGTGCATCACACTAACAGTTTTATATTAAGTATTTTTCCCAGGTTAACAAGGTGTGAACCCTGATTTGACCAGAATTTGTGCGCAGTGACTTCTTCAAGATCAACATCAGCAACCTTGGGTAGGGATTCTACTGAATACACCAACCACAAACTCCAGGTACAGCATACAACGGAGGATAAGAGAAAAGATTGGGGGGAAAGGATAAGGAGACTTGTAGGTTGAGATAAGAACAGTTTAATAATAGAAAGAAAACTTAAAATAATACTAAATAATAAAATATTAAAATAGTAGTGATAATGATAACAGTAACAAAATATACAAAAGAGTGAGACACAGTGCAACTGCTCACCACCTGCTGACCGATCTTATTAATTTAAATATTCCTCACCCCCTTAAATCTTGTGCTTTTAGACTAATAGAACACAAAGTCCTTCACTTCCAGTGACAAAAATGCAAACTCTGGTATGTTATCAGTGTCTCTCTCATAACAAGTCCCAGGCTAAAAAGCAAAATACAGCAATCCTCTCCCACTATCCTCCTATTACACCTGATGATATCAATTCCATTAACTGTACAATACTTGATGACATCAGCCCCCATTAACTACGTAAGTTCACATCATGTTTTAGTCTCAAAAGACTATTACAACAGATGGAACCTGAAGTTATGGACTAAATGAACTCAATATATATATTGATGATAAAAAAGGTAGTAGTAATCTAATCTAATTCCATTAGGAAGTATGAAAACTTGAGCATGAGGTAAATGGTATGGAATGAGGGGTGGATCATTCAGGTTACCATAAATCACTTCTAGCACAGCTAATTCTCTCAAGCACTGGATACCTTTCTCTATGGTGTCCCACTTGTTTAGGTTACACAAAACATCATCCTTAAAGGGGAACCTTTCCTTCACACTTGACAGGAGTCACTTCCAGAGCATGAGAGTCTGTACTTCTCTCCCAATCAATTTGTCAAGGACAATTTCCATAACAACTGATCCCAACTGGTTGTCTTCCCTACCCTCTAGTTCCACTCTGCTGGCCCTGTTGTCCCAGTGTCGGAGCATTCATGCTCAGCTGGATGACAGATGAGATCCTTTGTATATCTTGTAGCTAACTGAGGGATAGGAATTGGGTGATTACCTTTGATTCTGGCTCTTCCTCTGGTTTGCATGATGGTCCCGGTTCCTCCTCAGCCTTTAGTATGCGAACTGATTTCTTTGTGTATTTCTTCTTCTGTACAGGGGCAACTGATACAGGCACAGTCTGGTGGTCTGGTTTATCTGTGGTGCTTCTCACTGAGGTTTGAGTAACGGTAGTAGGCGCTGGGGTTGAAATAACTGCAGTGGTGATTGTTGCAGGGGGTGGAGTGGCTGCAGTGCCCATTGCAGGGGTTGCAGTAGCTGCGGTGATGACCGTTGCAGGGGGTGGAGTGCAGGCTACATGGGGTGGAGTGGCTGCAGTGCCAGTGGCAGGAAGTGAAATGGCTGCAGTGTCCATTACAGAAGGTAAATACTGGCAAATAGCACATACAGCAAGTAAGGTGCTACATAACTCTAAAAATAACTTTGAGAGCACAGAAAACAATGTTCAAATCAGCAACGACCAAGTCAGAGGCCACATAATTAATGCTTATCGCAGATTTGTTTTAACACACTCCAGTCAAATCTGTCATTATCTCAACCCTTTGAGCCCCATGCTAGGTGCCAAAAAAGCCTGTGATGGTTTCACTCCTTTGGCTTGCAGCCAAACACAGTTGCTCACTCACTCTCCTCCCCCTAGGGAACAGGGGGAAGAATCAGAAGGGTAAAAGTGAGAAAACTTGTGGGTTGAGATAAAAACAATTTTCTAATTGAAATAAAATAATAATAGTAATAACAGTAAAAGTAGAATGTGCAAATGAGTGATGCACAGTGCAGTTGCTCACCAGTTCCCCCCCAGCCCCCACCCAAGGCCCAGCCTGTCCCAGCCAGCAATACCACAACAGAGACAGTCCCAAAACAGAAACCACAATCCTAGAAGAGCAAGCCTGAGCGATCCCCAAGAGAATCCCCAGCTTTCCAGTCAACCCTCATTAATATATTGAACATGATGTGATATGATACGGAATATCTCATTGGCATGTTCAAATGCCTATTTGGGTTTTGCTAATTACTATGCTTCATCCCCCACTTGTCCTTTGCAGACTAGTAAAACATTAGGTCCTTGGACTTCCATCAGCAATTAAAAACATTAGAATGTTATCAATATTCTTATAACAAATCCCATACTGAAATCAAAACACAGCTATTCCAGCTACTAAGAAGGAGATTATCCTAGTAAAACTAGGACAAAAGTGAACTTATGAATAATATAACAGCAGATATACTTATGATAGATTGCTTATACGCACTTATATGGTACCAAGAGCATTAAACCAATGCTGGAGGAGGACCATACTAGCTGTTGCAGAACTGAGTGGAATGCACTTCACTCAAAGAGAGAATTAGCAATATGTTTTATTGAGGAATAATAATTTGACAGAATTGATGGTTTAGACTGCTTAAAGAACCACTGTCAAAGGTGTGAGCAAAAGTGGTTTTAATATGATGTTATAAAAGTGTGACTTAACAGAGTTTGATGGCTAGGTCTGATCTATTAATTACTACATGGAAGAAACATACAAAGGAAAATTGAGTTACACTCAAGTTAGAATGATTCACAGAGAGATCGGGGAATAAAAGGGTAAGGAAGATCGTCCCATTGAGTCACGAGGTTCAGAATGGATCCCTTTGCTTTCTAAACTACTTCTCAGAGAGGAGTCTAAGTGTGGCTGGATCCAGACTTAGTCCCAGACTTGGTGAACAGTTTATGTCTAAGGATCATACGTGCAAAATTAATGTAAGGTTTGATTAGCATCAGTTTAGTGTGCAGAGTTACCAAGACAAAATCAAAGTTATCATAGCACAGGGTTATGCACAATACTGGTTGCTTACCAAAGACCTGCCATTGGTAAAAGGTCTCTCTGCCTCAAGGAACAACATTGAGGGGCTTTCTAGCTCAAGGGGAGATTGCCATCATGCAGCCAAGCTGCCTAGCAGGGAGAACGCAAAGAAGGCTGGCTCATCTAGGCTGTCATATATATGGGATAAAGTTGTTGGCTCGTAGTCAAATTAAATGAGATGGAAAGGGTTGTACACAGGCCCAAGTTGTATGGGGCTATGAATGTGTGTCCATGTAGAAAAAAGGTCCAGCAACAGCTTTCAGGCCTGGCACCTATGGTATAGGAGCCAGCAGCATTCATTTGCAGTTTCAGAGCTGTGCTCACTTGACCTGCATTCAGCCCTTGTGAGAAGGAACAAATGCAACTGGAGAGTCAGGCAAGGTACAGAGGCCCAAGTTGTATGGGACTATGAATGTGTGGCCAGGTGGAGAAAAGGTCCAGCAACAACTGATTCTCCCCAGTTTATCTCCCAGGGATCTCGGATGAGGGTGCTGGTGAGAAATGCTGATACAGGGTCAGCTGCTTGGGGCCCTGGAGAACACTCCACTGAGACCAGTGTATTCTTCCTGCTTTTTGCGCTTCTCACTCTGGTACCAACAGGGGCCAGAGGAAAGGGATTTTTGGTCTTGACCTGCTGTTGCTACTTCTAGTTGCACCTGGAAAGAAAAGCATTATGCTGTGGCAGGATACAGATGAAGACTGAGAATGCCTAGATGGGGATCTCAAGTCTCTGATTCCAGGATTGCTTAGAGCAAAAAAAAACCCCCAATGTTCTTTGCTGTGCTGATGGTCAAAAGCCATTCTGGGCAGTGGAGTTGTATGGAGAGTTTAGGCTGGCACAGTATTTACAGACTTCCACTCTCTCATCAGCAATGCTACAGGTATGTGGAGTTATGAACAGGGGGATCATGATTATGCATGCTGTTCCCTACTGAAGTGCCCACTCAAACCCCATCTTGCATACTGCCTACGTCCCAGTCTCCTTTCCACTCCATAACAATCCTCTGGAGTTTATTCCCACAAGGAAAGAGAAGTGCCATGATTGCTTTTCATATGAAATCTCTGAAGAAAAATTGAGAAGACTGATGAGTTAACTCAAAAGGTCTGCATTAACATTCATATGTGAGTAACTGCCTGAACAACCTTCCCAGAAGACTGGTTCCCATCTTTGACCACACTCACAGTAAAATAGGATTAGGGTGTCCGTAAATACTCTGCTTAGCTAAACTCTCTAAATTTGAGAAGCAAAGCAGGGTCTAATATCCCACCCCACAACTACTACCAGCTCCGGTGGTCTCCACATAGTTGCCTTCACTTCTGCCCTGGAAGAAGTTGAGACCTGCTGGGGAGGGAAATAATCCCTCCACGGAAGGATATCCCAGACGCCCAGCTGAGGATAAGGCACTGGGAGCTGCAGACATAGACCTGGGCTTATTAACCTCAAGGCTTCTGGAAGCCTGGCACCAGGTGCTTGTCATGCTCAGTGGAGGTCTCAAATGCAGGCTTAGAGTGAAGCCTTTGCCCTGAACTTCCCAGGGAGGCGGGTGTCATTGCACAGGGCATGTGATCAGCAGGGCAGAGAGGGCTGGAGGAAGTAGTTGTGGCTGAGTGGTGAAGGTGATGGACTAGAAATCCATTGGGGTTTCCCTGTGCAGGTTCAAATCTTGCCAAATACGGGGTGCAATCTCCTTTTGTGCTGCCTGCAATTGACCACACTTGAGCCATGATACTCAGCTCCACAATGTACCACCGAAGGGAAGCACATAAAACACGCAAAGGAAATTCTTAAACTACTGGAAGCAGCGCAACTGCCAGAGAAGGTAGCAATTATACACAGCAAAGCTCACCAAAAGGGAGAATCAAAAATCTTTCCCAATCATAAAGGAGAACAGCAATG
>NW_010304261.1:70418-71234 GCF_000700745.2 Antrostomus carolinensis | reverse complement strand
TATATATATATATATATATAGTTTTGGTACTAAAATAATTAAGATTAGGTAGGGCTTTATGCATTAGTTTTGGCATTCAAGCTTAATCTTATCTCTCAAAACCCTAGAGGCTAATTCTTATTCCTCGCATTGTGAAGTTAGACCAGGTTTCAGCAGAATTATTCCCACATTAGACTTGTGTGATCTCTCTTCTACATTTAATAATTCCTTCTCTTGTTTCCTCAAAATCCTCACAAAGTATCTTTGTTATTTAGACTCTCATATGAAAGAATATCAAAGGTGGAAGAGGCAAGTCAAATAACTTGCTTTCTGTATAGTGCTTTATTCCTCTGGGGAACTCCACTATGGGAATCCTTTAGGTTGATAGTTAAAGAAAGAGCTTTAGCATCTGGTTGAACATGATATGCAATGTTTCCATGCCTTGCTAACTACAGTAGCATTACAACAATGATTTAATTACTTCCTTCTCAGTATTTATTTGAAATAAAAAATTCCTTGAAATATCTCCGAACCTCTACATTTGTCTTAGAAAATGACCATATGTAATGAATACTAAGTAGTCAGGTACTCCTACTGAAGTAGTCCCTAACCACTCTTTAATCATGTTAGCAAACCATGAACATTTCTGGCCAGCCTTGTTACACTACCAGTAAATTATGTCTTTGATGTTCCTTCATTTTAAATCTCCCAATCCCTGTTGTTCATAATGAAATGGAAATAGCCATCATACATTACAGATGTACTTGCAAGGAACTTCCACAAAGTTTTGTCTTATAACACACAATAATTCTTATCTGAGGAGACACAGTTTATGAG
>NW_010304261.1:0-70393 GCF_000700745.2 Antrostomus carolinensis | reverse complement strand
AAAGAGTCCTTTAACTGGAACACTTAATGAACCTTTTCAGGGAAAATATTTTTGTTTCTGAAAGTAACAAGTCTATTCTGAGTGAATGAGTTTCCTGACAGTATCTTCTCCTGAAGGTAGTATAAAGGATATTTAAACTCACAGGATATTAACCTCATGCAACCTGAACATTGAGAGAGGGATGAGATGTTTCACCACACTGAAGGGAAAGAATTTTTCCTGTCAGACATTACTTTTTAGTAAGTCTGAACACTCTGATATTTTCCAAGTTATTGGGGCAGGGAGGGAGGGTACCACCACAGTTCCAAACTATCAAAAAAGCTTCCAAGTTCTAGGACATGGTCACAGAAAAAACATTCTGAAATTCACCTCTAGTACTACAGTATCTTAACAACTCAGAGACTTTTTCAGGTTATGTATCTTGAGGGCACCCTGATAACCATAGAAAAGACTGAGACGTACAAAAATGTGACCATGAAAGCAGATGAAATCATGTCATAGAAGGGAAATAAATCCAGGCTTTTGGTCTCTGCACTTCGTGTCTTCATTAATTAAACCATTTGTCTCTACTTGAGGAATTAAACCTAAAATAATGGAGGATGACCTATGAAGAAATGGAAAACTGTTCTCTTTAACTCAAAGGCTAATGGAGGAATATACTGGTCAAACAGGCTATATAGACACCAACTTCCATAAGTTTGTAAGACTGAAAATACTTTAGTAGCATATCTGCAGCTGTCTCTGGCATGGGAGATTGCCTCATCTCTCAAAACCCTGGAGTCAAGAAGCAGAAGACCATATTAGGTGGTTACAATGATGAAAATAGTCATAGCAGATGATGAGACAATCGACCGCAGAAATACTAACGTGTTTTATGATGCAAGAGCACCACCCTTGGTGCCCTTGAAGTATATATTAATATTTTTCAACATCTGTTACTCATCTTCTTGATGGTAGGATATAAATGAACTGGTTTTAGCTTCTTTTTGTACTGGCTAGACCTACATCTCAAGGGCCACTGCGAACTGTGCTTTTGCACTACTTTCACTATAATTATTCTTGGGTATCTGTAATTAAAACCATCTGAGAAAGCTACAGACTAGAGGCATCTCAGAAACATGAGCAATTAAAATAGTGATTACTTAAGATGAGTCATAGTGATGACTATGGAATTTTGGCAAACGAAGCTGTACCTTAAAAATTCAGCTTCTCTTTCCTTTTTTCCTAGTAATTTTTCAATGGACCTCTAATGAGTTAATAATCAACTAAAGAAAGATCCTCTTATGTTCTGTTATTGTCATTCATATGAATACATCTCAGAACATTAGAGTAACTTTCCCATGTCAACCTTCAAGTAATTTTAGAGGGTGCTGACAGTGTTCAGACTTCAGGGTTTGTTAGGAACCAGCAGGATGCATGAGACTAGATTTGGCACCTGAAGATGCAGATAGATACTCATTAGAATTTCCATAAGTAACTATGTGTTCAACTCCCACAGCTTCACATGAATTAATTATCTGATTATCAAAGAAAATCTCAGTAGTTATTCACCCTTAAGGCCTTCCCAAGGCTGCCATTACAGACATAAATCTTGATGACAGAAGGTCTACAGTCATCATGTATTATGGAAAAAAAGAAATTTTGGACTTGAGAAATGTAATCTTCTGCTGCCAATTATATACCCAGTCTGAGTTGCTGACAGTTTCCTTTTCCTTTCACACTTAGGCAACATCTCTGGTCACAGAAAATGAAGCAAAAGCCTCAGGAAAAAAAACAGAAAAATATATTTTGAGAGAGAGAAAAAAAGTGAAGCTCTGAGCCAGCTCTTTGATGCCTGGTCTATTGAGAAGATTTAGCCAGAATCTCCTGGGTCTGATTCATGAGGGAATTTTCTGGGACAGAATGAATTTCTGAAGATCATGTACACAAAGTATAACAAACAAAAGAAAGCAGGAATCATGAGTATAAAACAGTGCATTTACTTTCTTCCTCTTCTGAAACTACTTTTTAGACTAGTGATGGTGATCCTTTATCATACAGGAGAGCCATAGCAATGCTGCAAGGCATAGCTAGAAACAAGAGGGAGAAAAAAAAAATGGGCAGAGAACTGAAACCACACAAGAATTCAGAGCTGCAAAATACAGTAGAGGGAAAAACATTGGAAGGTAGAAGAAGATTATGACACATAATTAATTAGTAATGCACTATGAAATGAAATTGTCAGGGGGCTTAAAAAACAGTGGTGGATCCATGAAGTTGGGTTCTGTGCTTACTCAGTATATTTTGAGGAAAGAAAGAACTTGCCTGTAGTATATTTGTGTGTGGATGTGGGGTGCTTAGGGGAGGGAGGTTTCCTTCAATCTTGGATTCAATGAACGCCAAATTGTTCTTGGATGTAATTATTTCATAAGATCTGTTGAACAGACATTAGAACTTTCACCTGCTCTAATCTTAGCTCAAGTAAGGCTTGCAAGGAGGAGGAAGAGTGCAACGTCCTAGAGCCTTCTGGAATGAAATCTTTCAATTTATAGATAATAAATCACTTAAAGCTGAAAACCACATTTAAGTAACACCTCATTGAGAATTTTTAAAAACATTTTCTCTTGGTCTACCACATGTATAAATAGAGTTGAATAAAAATGATTTGTCTTGTTGATAATGAGACTAAAAGTACCAGTAGCAGGATAATAATATAAGTGTTCAGGAAAATCCTGTTAATGTTCTGTAAAATACTTCCCGTTGTTCAGACAATGGAAAACTCTGTCTTTTGTTTGTTATACTGGAGGAAGGAAATATTAAAGTAGAAAATCTTCTATAGTTTTTAAAGGATAAATTTATTGGCTAACAGGGGTAAAGGACTATGTGTTTGAAGGAGCATGGAGGAATACTTTCAGGAAAGTGTTGTCATGGTGAAAGGTGATAATGTCTTACTCGTTGGGGATTACTGATTTAGTTACCCCAGGATGAAACCCTTAATGTTATAATCAAACACAGGAGGCCATTACAGGTATGACAGGGGGTAGAGATTTCTCTCTTTATTTCTCTCTCTCTTTTTTTTTTTTTTTTTTTTTTTTTGTCCCCCCTAGACTATTCTGCTCTTAATTTTTCTTCCAGAATAGCTTTTTAGAGGTTATATTCACAGCCAGACTCACCTTTCCAGAAAAGGCTAGGACTAGGCATTTTAAAGTTAAAAATTGTAAGTGCCAAGGAGAAAGAGCAAACTAGTAAATCAGTTACAACTGTGAAAGAGACACAGAGAAAAAGTCTGCCTCTTCAAAGAACAAGGCAAATTATTTTGATGGAAGTGTCTGAAACAGTAAAAGATTCTCATCTATAACTGGTCCCTCTACAAAAGCACATTTGAAAAAAAAACCTCTAACAAATTACAAAATATTAGCAAAGAGAGAAGAAAATGTGTTTTGAAAGACAAAAGATGGGAAGACTGTTGGAGAAGAAGCATCTCTGAGGAAAACTTTTCCTTCACTATCCCACACTGCAGCCAAGTTGCATGATAATATTTTGGTTGCTTTTTTTTCCAGACATCCTAAAGTTTATTCATATGAAAACTTCTCTGTAGACAGTTAACTACAACCCATGCCTCAGAGATGCCCTTATGTCTTATGAATATATTGAGAAAAAAAGTCCAATCTTTCTTTCAAATTATCTTGCACAGATTTATTGTCTTCACAATGAGAAGACCATACTGCAAACCAAAAAAGTAACATAAAAAATGTTTCAGCAAGGATATCTTGCTGCATTTATCACTAGGGTAAACTCTGAGATGTTGTTTTGTCACAACAGGGTTGAAGAGCCAAAATATTGCTCATGTATTTCTGAAAATGTTGTGTGAAAGGGGTGGTAAGGTGATTTGACAGGAAATAAAGCCCCTTGCATTCCAGCTCACCCTCAGATAAATGGAGGAGATGGGTGCAGCTAGGCTTAGATCCCAGTGATGCCCAATTTAGCACTACGAGTCTGACAACAGCGGATTCACTCGATAGTGAGCTGCACTCCTGTACCCATGATTTAAGGCTAAACTTGCAGAATTTAGTGGCATCCTGCTGGGCACTGGGAAATTGGCGTGGCTGGTTACAGACAGACACAGTTCGATGTGGCACTACAAGTCTGGATACACCAATGCTAGATTCATTTGATAGTGCCCTGTACCTCCCATCCAGTCATGATCTATGGACTCTCATGGCCTATCAGGCGGCAGCCCTGTGAGAAATTGTGCAGCAAGTCAGTAAGCAAATAAAGCACTTTAATAAAGCAACAGGAATAATACAGATTTGTATGGATTGCCTGTGATACCTACTGTCTGCAGAGGCAAATGTTAGTATTAATGTTGCAAATTACTACAAGGTTGCAAATTACTAAAAAGCACTAAGTTAGTAAAATAATTCTCTAGAGATTTCTAAGTTTCAGAGAAAGTCCTTGGGAAAGTGTAAATCTTACCCAAAGACACCCCTAAGTGGGTTAAGAGAGGCTTAGCCCATCAGCTGGCCCCAGAGGTCAGAGGTCTGCTATGGTATCTTCCCTGACTTGTCCGTGATGATATCTTCCCTATTTCCCTTTCCTTTGGCCATTTTTATATTATTTTTTACCTTCAAGGTGGAGCTTGAGTGATACTTTTAGTCATACTCTTACTGCGATTGGTAAAAACACTTCTGTTTCCCTTTTAAGGTAGAACTTGCCAAAACTTAGAGCATATGCTCAGTAAGGGCTGTGTGTGTAGGAGGGGGGGTGGTCAGTGAGACAAGGGTATTTTTTTATGTTATTATAATTTCAAGGTTCATGCAAGGCAGGAATTTGTCTAAGGGGTGCCAGATGGTTGGTCCAGGGTCGCAAACAGATAGTATATCAGCTCCTTGGCCGCCCATACATCTCTTCTGCAGGGATTACAGGGCTTGGCTAAGGAATCTTCACTCATCCCCACCCTCTCTATTGATATGCAGCAACCTTGCTCTCCAGGAGACAACCTTAGAGAGGATTCTTCACACATCAGATGTATTTTTCCCCTGGATTCTTCTTCAGCATTATACTTTTCTCTAGTGTGTGAACATGGCCATTTTCTGATTTTTAAGTTACCTTCAGTAATTATTCCAGTAATATACATCTCCCACAGAACTTGCTTCAGAAATTTAAGAAATATCCATGGTTATTTTTCCATGTCAGGGCATAACAAGGTATTTTACTCAGCCAAGACTTTTAGGAAATGAGATTGAAAAGCAATGAACTGTACTTAAGACATAACACACACTGGCAATGTTCATTAGAATGAAGTTGGACCTTTTCCTGGTAGATTCAAGGTAAATAAGAGATCAAAACAGCAATCTCATCCAGCTGCCTTCCCTCTGATAGTTTTCAAGCTGCTTCATCATGCACTAAATCTAACATTAATTGTGTGTACGTCGATGCAAAAATGCTAATTAAAACAATGTATCTCTCACATACTCTTATGCCTTCCAGGCAGTGAGAACACAACAACCAGCTGCTGTTCCAAGTCATAGTATGGGAGGGTAAGAGGTAATTGACCCTGCAGTTGTTAGGTTAATTCCCAAAGGGAAATATCTTGCACAACTGGTGTTTCATCTGCTCTCTCATAAAAAACAACTGTGCCAGATGCATTCTCATTATATAAGCTATTTGTATACAGTCATGAAGACTAATTACTTAAACAAGAAGTTCCACAAGCACAGGAAATAAGGACGTCTTGTGCTCCATATATTTCTGCTGCATGCCTGAGTGATTTCAGAGTCTAAGAAAGCACAGGCTCCATTTGAAACTTTTCCGGTGTCTGCAACCCGCTTAAAAATTCTTCCCATGTGGAAGAGGCATGAACACGAACATCCCTTTTTTCCTCCACTGGGCATAACACATAAGTTAGGTTCTGTTGCTGTAGCTGGTCATCCATTTTCACAAAACAGGTAGAAGCTTAATTACCTTTGATACTTCTACTCCCCTGCTGAATTCCTTTAACAAAGTATTAGTTTCTCTAGGAGGAGAAAGGAAGTGCAAAATTAGGAATACACATGGATAGGCACACTGGCAGCAAAAGCCTTATGTCACTATAGTCAAGTTAAAAACCCCACACGCAGATGTCAGATAAGATAATTTTCTTCACATTCACCAGACTGTTGATTTTACTCCAAGGGTTCAAAAAACATTTGTGGTTTTCTGTAATAAGTAAACCCACAAAATCCTTCAGGAACCCACAAAAACTTAATTGTATTCAGAGTACAGAAGAAAACATGTAGGTCTTAATATGCTGGTTTAGTGACTTTTAACATCCGTTATTCCCTGACACAGGAAGAAATGATGTTACATCCCTCAAAGGTTTCCTTCCAGCAGCACGAGATGATTTCCAGTTACTCCATACGTATCCATTGAAGAGAGCCTAAGCCACAGCATTTGGATTCAAATATGAATCTGAACTCCCTAAAGGTGCTCATGCCCGAGGTTTTGGTTTTATTTGTTATAGAAATTAAATTGCCACCTACGTGTATTTATCTAGATCCCAGTCTAAATTTTATGCTTCAAAGTGAGCACAGTTTTGGGTTAAGATTACCAAGGGAAAAAAGTCTTTGTCAACTCAAAGTTAAAGTTTTCAAATACTTCTCATTTAGCTTAATGGAAAAATTCAGAGGAATTTCTGGAATATAGACAGGGATTCTTCAGAAAAATTAATAGAAGAGCTGAACCTAACACTTTGGATGAAAGACTCAATCAATGCTTGCTTAAAAAAATTATGTTTCCCTTTTTTCTCTTAAATGAAAACCCCAACAACCTCCACAAAAAATTATAGCCCTACATCCCAAAGCAACTTAACTTACCAGCATCCCTTGCCTCTACTGCACCTTGAAAAGGCAAGAACGTATTTTCATGAAAAGAATTTTTAAAAAATTCAGGCTTATGCATGCAAATACTTAGAGCTGGTAACTAATATATTTTGTCTGAACACTAGAATACTAGAAGTTAATTTGGTTTAATAATCAAGTAATTGGTAAGTAACGTAATTTAAATTCATTAACACAGTTCTGTTTAGACATTTCCAAACGATATACTCAGTGATACAAATTAATGCAACATTTGCCTACTTTATCTATTATTCCCCTAAAGGTAGTTTACACTCATATGGTAGAGCACGAGGGGAAAAGAATATTGGTTATACCATCTGATGTTTACAGTAATGCTACCTGCAGCTGTTTCTTCCTCAGCTGCTGTTAGGAGCACTTTCTTTCTAATTGGGCAGTTGCCTCTAGTGACTGAGTCATCCTCCCACTGTGAGTAAGAGCTGATTATCTCTCATGTTAGCCCAAAGGCTAGTAATTTAGATAGGAAAAAAAAAAAAAAAAAAAAAAAGCTTAGGTACTGCATTTTTAACTTACATGGTTCCCACAATTCTTCCAATGATTCATGGTGTTAAGTAGTGTTTCCCTCCTTTTCATTAAAGCATTGAAACTCAGATTTGCAAGAAATTGCAGTTATCATCTTCCTAAAAAGTTGTTTTACTTCTGATTTGTTTACAAGTTCAGATTTATAGTGTAGAAACAGTCATTACAATCTACTACATGATAGGATATTTATAATCTTTATTTTATGTTGATTTATTTTTTTTTTAATAAGTCTATTTAGTGCTCCTTATTGTCTTGATACAATTATACACTTACATAGGGGAAGAACGGAGTAAATTAGCAAGGTAAGACTGTATTGCTGATAGACTAAACTTATTTAATGCAGGCATCAGAAAACTCTCGAGCCTGAAGCCCAGTGTTTTTATGATAGAGTTCAGGTCCTCTTCTGTCCTCTTCTCCAATGCCATGTATAAGAAACACAAAGGAACAAAAAGATTCCTGGTAAACAAAGGGAGAAAAGGAATCACTACACTTGGGCCAGATTTTCAGTCTTATTACTGTTAAACAGTAGAGTATTTTTTATATCTTGAACCTAGAAAATGGCTGAGTTAGTTTGTGCATTACTTATTCATGATTTTCAAAATAACTGCAGCAAGTGAAACCTGTCTTAAGGGTCCTGTAACCTTACTTAGGAAACTGGTCTGGCATATAGATACTGAGAGATTAGGCAAGTTAAAGCCACATAGTTTCCCCCTCATTTTTCAATTGTTTTAACTGCTCCTTGGATGGAGCAGAGAGCGGGCGTTGTATCTGCATTCTAAAGGAAAATAAACCACAAGTGAAAGAGGAAACTCAGTCTTGGCATGATTGTATCAACCCATAAAGTGATATGAAATGGGATAATATGTCAATATAGCTTCAAAGTGAAAGGGAAAAATCTGCAATCCAAATGGTATATGTATTCAGACAGTAAGGTGTAGGAGGCAGGAAAAATCTGCTCATAAGAAGAAGATGACTGTGGAGACCTATGGCTTCGAGAAACAGCTGTGTGGTCTGATTTCATCTCTCATTCAAAACAGAAATGGAAGTTTTCCTAAGTGCAGGGAGAAAAAGTAATCCAAAGAACTATGTTTTATTACATCTCAAAATGAGCTAGCACATTATATGCTACAGAAACACTCAGTGATTTGTCATGAAACTCTTTGCCACTTCGAAGTAACTACATGAATTGCTCTTTACTTTTTGGACAGCTTTCCAACTGTCCTTTATGGCTTAATATTAAAAACTGGATGGAAAACACAACATTTGTGGCTGAGGAAACCCCTTTACAATGAAGTACTGCTCTGCTCTTCTTTTTTAGGAATACCAGTATGTTAAAAGAGTTGGTTACTCTCTCGTGTAATTAGTGTTAGGAGACTGGTCTGTAGGGACAGTAAGGACCTGCTGACAATTACTAATCAGACTAAATCACATTAGTTTCACATCTACCTTGTGCCTCAGATTCTAGACCAAAGCAGTGAAACACATATAAACAAAAACGTTCCTTGGATGGGGTTTGTGGTGCCGAAAGAAACTTCTAAGCAAACCTGAATCTACATTTGGCAAAAATTAAAGACAAGACAACCTGAAGCTAGAGTTATTAAATCTGAGTAAGTCCTGACATTGTCATAAGCTTGTTTAGACTGTTAACTCAAAAAAACCCCAAACAAACAACAACAAAAAAAGGCAAACTATCTGACCCAATTAAGAATAGATTTTTATTCCTAGTTAGTAGCTAATTAACAGAAACACATTGCAAGTGACATAAAACTCTCCAAATGACTTCCTAAGTTCGGACAATAGTAACAGGATAATAAAAAAATGTGGAGGAGAGGAGAGGAGGAGGGGGTCTGTGGAATAATTCATCAAGCCAATGTAGAGGAGACAGTACTTCTCAGATACATGTGCTCACGCTCTAGAGGACTTCTCTGGGATATAGTGGACTGAGGTTCAGAGCCCCTTTCTTCCCAGTCCACAACTGGGAGTTGGAGAATGAATTTTATATGTCTTATATTTCAGATTTAAATCCAAAGTGCTTGTTTATAGGCCTTCTTCTGAACTATTCGACTAGTGAATGGCCTGGAAAGAGGAAGTAGATTCTACTGTCTAACAGTTAGATCCTCAGGATAGCTGTAGCTTCAAATTAGGCAGAAAGGTATTTATATGTTTGTTTCTAGCATCCTGGTTAAATACATGTAAGTCTAATCAAGCTGTTCTCTCTATATAAAATGACTGGAAAAGAACAGAAAATAATTCTGCAGTATTTTTATTTCTCATTGACTCAATTGAATTTTCCAATGTTTAGGGTTTCACCACCAAACTGAGACATCAGCTACTTGCAATACTTTTATCTTTGTTGGTAGTTTAATCATAATCACTGATTTTAAGAAAAAAGCTTTTCTCTTTATAAGGCTGCACCTGTATGCATGAACGACTTTGCCTTTATTTACTTAGCTTTCAATAGACTACATAAATTATATGACTTCCAAGGCTGGTGTGATCAATGCTGAAATGTTGTTTTGGTTTTTGTTTGGTTTTTTTTTCTTGGCTACAGATATCAACAGTGTACTTCGATTAATTAAATTGAGAGATTACTTAAAAAAAAAAAAAAAAAAGACTTTTTCATTTTAGTTATTAGAAAAGAGAGTCCATCTTTTAAAGACTATTGTTTTGGCTATTTGGACTATTTGAACTATTTTGGAACATGATTGTAATAAGATGTGATTTGTGACAACAGGCCTAACCATCGTAGTTTCTAAAAGCACATTTGCCACAAGGTGGCAAACTGTGTCTACAGGTTGAAATTGAAAACAAGACTGTAGAGGTGTCAAGATATCTCTGAAGATATTTTATGTCCGGCACTGAGATAGAAAACAGTGTCATATCAATCCCTGATTTATCTATTATGTGTGGAGAGGAGGAAATTTTGTTCTTATGAAACAAGACAGCATGCAGAGGGGGAAAGAAGCATTCATCATGGTAATGCTTTTAACTCACCACTTACAGAATGTGAATTTAAACAAACCTTCTAGATCTTCCTGAGAAAGTACCCTAAATTGCATAACAACAAAGTAAGAGTCTTACGGAAACAGCTGCAAAACTTGTGAATAATAATTAACATCATTGTAAGACTTGTCTTTTTGGAACTATTTTGCACTGGGATCAAAGCTTCTCCAACCTAATAGGACCTTTTGAATGATCTTCCACGGGGACTGGACTTGTATGACATACAAAAGCACAGAAAGACTTTTTATAAAAAAATAAGACTTTTTATAAAAGACTTTTTATAAAAAAAGAAGCAAACAAACAAGCTTCCATAGCTAGACAATGCTAAAATATGCATTTTGTAAAGATAAGTGTAAAGGTTCAAGTTAATTTGATTTGTTTGTGTGTGTGTTAAACAGAGTAGAGAGAAGGTAAATGGCACAATTATTGGACTATCAAGGAGGGAAAAAACAAACAAAGCAACAATAAAAAGCAACCTTTTTTGTCTTTAGCAAAAGGCTTTTACAATAAGTGTTTATTAAGTGTAGAGTGCCTTATGGAGAAATCTTTAAGAAAGGAATAAGTCTGGACAGGTTCCACTTCTACCTTTTACTGCTTAACTGCAGTTGCATTTAGTAGCCTAGTGTTTGATAACTTTCTGATTGTAGCCATCTAGATAAACTCATGTGACTGTAAACATCAATACAGATAAGCCACTGTTCTAAATGAAAGAACAAGTGCAGTTTGAAGAAAACTTTCTGGTATTTTATCAAGAGAGAAATAAATTTCTTAGGTGACCTGTTGGGTGTTTAAAGAAAAAAGTCAACAATAAATAAATAAATTTTTAAAAGCAGCAAATTTTTAGTCACTTCTAGGAGGACAGGTGCTTCGTAGTAGGATTGTTAGAACATTAACAAGGAAAACTAGCATGTAAATGGAAAAGAAGAAATTGGCTCTTGGGGCCTAACTTTTAGGTGAGGGTCTTACAGTAACTTTTCAGAGGTACTGAAGGAAAAGTCAGAGATGGTTATTCTTTCCTCTCCTGAGAGAATACATTTAGGGGTTTTTTCCTATCAGATCCAGTCACGTGGTATGCAAGTGTTTTTTGAGTAATCCAAAGTGAACACTTAAGGGAGTAAACCCTGAACTAGTTGGAGACGTTAGATTTCCCTCTCAATATGGAGTTAAGTGACAGACCTGCTCTAATGGTTGTACAAATGATCCATGCAGAAGCAGTCTTTAAATAGGTGTTGATAGTGGATCTTTTCTTCTCATTTTTGAGGCATTACAGTGCTAATGGAAAAAACAGGAGGAAAAAAAAACCCATCTGTATCCATTTCACAGAGACTTTGTCATGTCAAAACTTCATAAAATGTACAAACCCTCACTGACACTAAGGAGTTAATGTCTAGGATGAAATCCAGCTTTGGATCTTTCAGACATTGTGTGCTTATAAGAAGACTGAAAACTTTAAACCACCAGCAGTGGTTTAGTGTCATCATTCTTTTGATAAAGATTCACAGTCCTCCTTGGAAAGACAAATTTGTTTTACTATATGGATGTACTTTTTGCAAAGACTTTACCCTGTGACACAGATTTTCAGATTGAAGCACCTAAAACTCTTGCCTCTGCCTCTGCAGTTTGGTGGCTAAAAAAACCTCCAGTGTCTTAATAGTTGACAGATACTGAGTTATTGCTCTATACAGATGTGCCACACATCTGCAAAAAAGGACAGCTGAGTGCAGGAATCCTTCACTACTGATGAGAAGCTTAGTTGTGCCAGCAGGCACAGATTTCTCTGATAGACTATAATCACAATAAAGTCAATAAAGTCTGAAACCCAGAACAGAACCTCTGCTCAAGAAGATCAATATGGCATCAATGCAGAGCATGGGGAACATGGCTAGAATGTGATTTCATCTTTAAAAATGAATTGCAGAAATTAAGTTGATTGTTAACAAATATGTACATTAGAGGTAAGATAATGTCCTGGTCAACTGCCTGTGGAAATTTTCAACTTTCATGTGTCATTAGACTTACATAACCAATGATGTGACCTGACTCAGCCTATGATCTAGGTGCAACTAGCACTGAGCAACAGCTGCTGCCGTTAATCTGTGAGAGAGCATGTAGGACAATAAATTGTGCATAATAAGAAGATGGAAACAAAGAAGTGAGATTATTGTGTTAATAATAAGTTAATAATTATTCAGAGAAAAAAATGAGCAGGAAAATGTGAAAAATCTGAGGAAAAAATGTAGCTCAAGATTATGATAAATCAGCAATACTGAGGATCAGTTTGTTTCAAAGAATGGCAGAACTTAAGAATTCTGCACTTCATTGATGACAATCTGGCCAGCAGACACTCATCAGGCAACTGTACTGCTGTATGTGAATATATCTTAACCTAGATCTTGCCATATATCTTCATCTATCCCAGGGCAAGCCATAACTTTTCCTCACAACATACTTGTCCCAGTCCATGCTTATACACACTAGCTAATAAATAATTGTGGTGTGCCTATAGTGCTGTGCCTGATCCTATCCTCAAGTCTCCACATCCAACAAAAGTAACCAAAATAAAAGTGGCAAAAGGTTTGGGACCTCCAAAAGACATTTGAAAGTTCTGACATATATAAAAAATGACTATGATCTTGATTGACTTAAACAGATGGACAGATGTTTTGAGCTATTGCTTCTTGTAAAACTTTAGTTTTGTGTTTCTTTAGTTTTAGCTACTCTTTATTTATTTTTTTGGCTGCATATATACACTTTGATAGACGTAAAGTTACATCTTTTCAATTCTATTTCTCTCTTATTACTATCAGAGAGATTTCCTTGGACAGCATGTGATACTCGTCTTTTTGTGCAAATATAACTCATTGTTTTAATATAACACTGACAATTGTATTGTTTTCAATAAATTTGGTTAATTAAGAACCCTTTCCCAAGCCTTCCAGTCACATCACTTGCATTAGTTTACTCTGGATTTACCTGGTCGAAGGCCAATACGGATCAACATATGTGTGACTGACATTGAGGTTCAAATTGTAGTTCTAAAATGATTGATGTTCCACCTAGTTCTAACTGGTTTTGTCATCTTTAAATATTATTGTTACCAAAAAGCGTTAAGCTGAGGCTTCAAAATCTTTACAAGTTATTCTTTCATTTCAGCTGTCTTACTCAAGCCAAATAACTGTCCCAGAGCAAGTACATGTTGAAAGAGGAGATTGTGTGCTGGGAGTAAGATCTGCCTCATGTTCAGCTCATTTTGGGCGGCAACCTATCAATCAGGCACAGCCCTTGAGAAGGCTTTCGAAGTAGATAAACTAAGTACAGACACACCCAAGACCTGGACTTCCAGCACAAAATTTCTTTTACTACATAATATAAAATAGTGTATTTATCTGTAAAAAAAAAAAAACAAAAAACAAAACAAACCTCAAACAGTTGCATGTTAAGGTTCTAACAATAGCATTGAGAGAAAAAAGAAATATGATTTTGATCTTGTGTTGATTTGTTAGCAAGATTTTTATATGGAGCTTTGCTGAATTGAAGTGCAAAGGTCAAACAGAAAAATGAATACATATTTTCTGGTTATAGGTGTAATTTAGCTCAGAAATATGTCTATTAGGCCATATGCTATGTAATGTCTACTATAAGAAGTCCAGCTGAGTTGTTATTAGAATCTTTTTTCTATTTCTATCCTTTGTATTTCTGTACAGTATTTTCTCCTCTACATTTATAATATGTATGTACTATTAGTTCTGCATTCGTAATAATAATATCCTGTTCTCATGCACTGTTTTCCCTTGTTAGATCTACACAGAAGAGCTTATGGAAGGTATCACCATGATGTCTTTTTGCATGGATGAAAAACATTACATTTCTTAGAAATATTTCTTAGAAAATACATCTCATGCATATGAACTCATGGTCATCTTTTCTCTTCACAATTGTTCTGCCCAGTCCATTTACCAAATCTGTAGGAAAATGTAACATCTTCTATTGAAGCAACTGATACAGCTGAGTGGAAGCCAACCAAACTAGTTTAGAGAAAGCTTTTTTTAGGTTGACAACAAACAACATGACTGAATAAAACTGTTGTTTGTTTAGAAAAAGTGAGTTTGTTTTGCATTTAGCTGAATTCACATAACAAGAGTATAAGTGATTGTAAATTCCTATACCCACAACCTCAGAACGAATTGGAGCCTGGGATAAAGAGTAAAAGAAGTTAATGCACGTGTACACATCTTCTAAAAGATCTTCAGACATTTAGACCCTAAATATTATTTAAAGTCTGTGAAATACAGGTACTCAAGTCCCATTTTCAGAACTGGCTGAGATCACCTAGGTTATTTTGATGGGTAAAATATAGAAAAACTTGGAGTTATTTCCAATTTCTGCATGTTCAAAGTCTGAATTTGGTATTTCACCTCAAAACTACTTGAAAATTCCTTATTGAGGAGGTTTTTTAGAGGGTAAGTGATTAATAAATCAACATACTAAGCACTACCAGCTCCTACAAAGGTTAGAAGTGCCTTAGTACTGTACCTCCTAAATGAAAGTGTCAATTATTCCACTTCTGCTTTATTTCTGTATCTTAAACAATACTGGACTTTTATTGCTTTTGGCGAGCAGTGAACAAGTCTTTGATATAACGCAGTCTTTAATTCTGCAAACAAAAGGGATTTTTAAATTGTAGTATCATTGGATCAGTCCTTAGGAAAACCAGAGGAGTATTAGGCTTTTATTTTTTTTCCCCTACCAATTATATATCTAATTCTTCCATGAAGAATGTCTTGACAGAACAGAACAGATAAGAAAGATTCATTCTCTGTACGGTGGTAGGAGATAACAAAATATCTTAGTAACAGAGTTTAGAACCACAAAACCATAAAATCTGTTAACAGTGAGGAAGCAGTATTTTTCCCTTTCATTCACAAACTGATGATCTTCAAGAAACAGTCTTTTTGAGATATGTAAGAGAAAGATGAAATCTTCTCAAAAATTCTGCAGAGCCATTTCTGGACAAAATTCAAACACTGATGGGTAGCACATTCTGAACTGTGACCCAGGATTCGCTGTTCTGTGATCTGGAGCTCATGATCAGAATAGTGTTTAGGAGCTTTTTAAATAATATTTTCAGTTAAGGGAGCAGATAAGAGAATATAATGATGCATGGAAAAAGATTTTAAACTGACAACACATTGATTTAACATTTGGTGAACTGCTGTTTTGAAGCACGTCTTGATCTTTTTCTAATCTATTAGATTAAAAGAGTTTTGCTTTATTTTATTACAAATAGGGACTCTAGTAACAACACTGCTCTAGATGTAGTCTTATACATAAAATCAGAAGCCTGTTCTGCTTATTACAATATAATCAATATAAATAGTGAGAACTCTTGCCCCAAAAATTTTAAAATAGGAACTGTCAGAAATATTTTGGTGCAATACTGAAGAACATGTGTTTTGGTCTCCAGGTACATGACATAACGGCAAACCATGCACAACCACCTCTCAGTTACTGGGGGCTAACTATGTATTAATGATTGGGCACTACACCTAGGTAGTTCTTTGTCTCCATATTAGGGAGCACTGGTTAGTGACTTTAGGGGCATACCTGTTCTTCAGCATACTTGTGAACACAAATAAAACCGAAGGACATCATTGTGGAGAGAGAAATTTTGAAGCCTATACTTTTTAATACAGTTTGGGAAATTGTGTTTCTTTATCTTCCCCCAAACTAGATGAGTGAAATAAGAACAAGGAGGAAAATTAAAGTGCACAAAAGGCTGCCCTGCTGCTGAAGAGGCAGGTCACCACTCAGGAGAAGTGTTGGAAATCATGTTTTGTAGAATGAAACTCATGTTGTACCTTGATGTAGAAAGGAGACTGTTGCTGTGTCCTTCCCTTCATATAAAGCTGAGGGTGCTTAAAGAGGTGATAACCAAAGCTAAGGAGGGACTTATGAAAGCGCAGAAAAGCAGGTGACAGATGGCTGAGAAATAGTAACATGATGAAGAGAAGTATACAGTTTTCTCCTCCCCCAAGCAGTCTGAAGACACGTTCTATTAAGCCTGTGACTTGTTCAAACAACTTCAGTAACAGAACAGTGATCAGATACTGTATTAGATCAGATTGCCAAAGGAGGTTGTATATGTGTACCAATAGAGGTCAGATGGGTGTACCTGGGCAGAGAGAGGAGGAATGCAAACCTGAAATGGGGTCATCACGGAACAGTGGTCAGAATAATGAACAAATGTTCCAACATTATTCCTGTTTCACTGACAGACATTTAAAAGGAAAATTAATATATTTTGAAATATTATATCCAGAGTGGTTTCAGAAGGGAAGTGCGAGAAAAATGCAGGCAATATTTTCTCATTCAGAGTAATATCAGAAATGTAAAGTTAGGGATATGCATAGTCATGCATTTTTAGAGGTTTCAAATCTGTTAAAACATGTGTCTTGTGATTTCCCTGCTTGAAGAAATTAAACTTTTGTTTTGAACTCACATAGCCATTTACAGCCTTCTTATGATTTGAACCTTCAAATGTTATGCTACCATGGATGCTAGCCTCAGATACTCTAGGAATTTTTCAGTATGATTTCAACAAAAGCACGAAAGATAAGTATTTCTTTTAATTATTATTTTTCTTAAAGAAGAGTCTGTCAGCAGCAGGTAAAAACCTGGTCACTCAGTTGTTTTTTCCAGCAACAGGAGCAGTGCTTTACTGTTGAGATGAGATGTAAATTCCACAAAGGAGTGGCTCAAGACTGACACCTGGTTTTTAAAAGTTCAGGTCAGTAATGGGAAACAAATGAAGTATGCTGAGCCCCTGTTTTAAGGATTTAAAATATTACTAAAACAACAACAACAGCAAAAAAAAGATGGAAAGAGAAACAGTAAGTCATTCGGCTCTGTGTAAACATCTTATAAGGTAGCAGACTTAGATGCAGAAAAGATATGCAAAGCCATGAAGGAGTTTTCAGAATCATCGTCTGTATTTGAAAGACAGAGGAAGGTGAAGGGCCATATCCAAATTCCGCTGAGGTCATTGGAAAGTCTTATGTTTACTTTGATGAGGTTGGATCTAGCCTTAAAACCCAAGCTGTTTTCCTCATATTACATAACAAAGGTTGCTCAAGAGAAAGGAAAACTGCAGATAGATTGAGGTGTGCAGGCTATGCTTGGCCAGCTGGCAGAATATATTACTGATGATGGTTGGTTTGGATGTCTGAAAGTTATTAGATTTCCACTAGCCCACAAAAAATTTAAAAGATATCTGAGATAACAATCTGGGACGAGTACAGACCGAGGCTCCTGGATCATTGTGGTTCTTGCCCAAGGCATTAGAGAAATTGTCTTTTAAAAGATTATGGAAAATAAAGGTCTATTCTTCCAGAGAGCATCTGACACAAGTGTGATCTAGGATTTTTTTAAACTGATGTGTTTACCCTAGAGATACTCTGACTTAAAGCCTGTCCTCTAGCTCAGGGCCTAGCTAAGAAACTTAGTTAAACTTCTGGAGAACAGTTACTGCTTCTCTGTCTATCTTGACTATACAAATGTCCCAACAAATTGCTATCGGTTTCAGAAGGCTACATGTGCCAGCTGTTGCTGAAGTTTTTCCCTCCCAAGTCTGGTATGACCTGCCTCTCCCTCTCTCAGAAAGCCTGCTTCCGCTCTCACACAGGTTTCTTACCCAGTTCCACCCACTTCTGCACAACTTTTCCCTTCCCATGAGTAGAGAAATCTAAATTAATGCTTCTTTTGTTGAACCATAATTTTTTTTTTTTTTTTCAAATTTGCCTTTATCTGGAGACACAGCAATTGAAGGTTGATTAAAAAAAAAGAAAAAAAAAAACGAAAAAACAACAAACCCGAAAAACCCACAAAAATCAACCAACCTTTTAAAATCATATCTGACCAGTTTAAGAATAATAGTAATGTTACTTTTTAAAAATCTAGTTCCTTTCTTACTGCTAAGCCTGACATGAAAAAAAACTGACTTTCTTTCACAGTTGAAAGTTGTAATGAAAAATACAGCATTTCTCTTTATTTAGGGTTGTGTCTTCACTAGATAGTCTCCAGATCAGTGAAGCAGGATGTTTCTGTTTTCTAACATGAGATATTGGATGAGTAGAAGGACCACGACCATGGTTAGGACTAATTGATAGGAATGCAGATAGTTTTGCAAAGGGGATAATCTGGAAGAAAAGTCCCAAGTTAGTAGGCAAGAGGAGTTCTAGCAGCAGAAAAGGAGGAAATTTAATGACCAATGAGTAGAGGAATAGTTGAAAAATATGTTTAAGAGCTGACAAGAAGGGTAGGGTTGGATGAAGTGGTGGGAGAAAAATCTTATGTTATCAGCCAAAAAGAAAAATTTGAAGTTACCTTCAAAATCTGTTTCAAATATTTCCTTTTTCTTATTATCAGCAAGTCTTGGTGGAAAAGAAACACAAACTTTTTAATTGGGAGAGAGTAAAATAGATAACCTGATATCATTCGTATAAAGGATGGTTGCAGTATAATAATGCTACTGGCAACAGTAAGGCTAATGTCTTTAAGCCAGTTAAATCATTAAATGTTTATCTAACTTTCAAGACACCCACAACTATCTTTTTTTTTTTTTTTTTTTTTTTGTGATTTCTCTCTTACCATTCCTTTTCCTTAAATGTCCTGTTGATGTTTCAGGGTTGATTTTAATGTTCTCCCAAAGGAAACAGCTGAAAGATCTAATATGGTTTCTTCTTTAGAAGCCAAGAATGTTTTAGCTCTTTCAACATTTTTTGCCTGGAAGTAGGAATAAATGACATGTGGAGACTGTGTCGTATCACTGTTAAAAATTTGCCATTACTTTCCTGAAATACTTTATTTATATAAGAATCAAGTTTTAAATAAAATACATCTCTTATAAAGGATATTTATGTGTGATATTCACTATTTGCCAACAGTTGTAGATTGTGAACCTTGCAACATATTTAGATCATGCTACTAGAACCATAGGTTATTATTATTTGGTTTCTCTAAGTTTGCTTTGCATCTGATTGGCAAAGTTCCAGTCTGTTTTCAAAAGCAGAAGCCTAATAAAAAAATCTAAAGAACATTGTTTTGATTTCATTTATTTCTGATTTCTAGGAGCAGTGACATACTGTTGTTAAGAAACAGTTGAATAGATACAAAATAATGTTGGTGACAGAATAGGTAAGAAGTTTTCTTTCCTGATCAATCCCTCAGCAGTCAGTAATATACCCAGGGGACAGGTTCATTACATGTGAATTTGATCAGGCTGCTGTTAAATTTGGGTTCTGGACAAACTGAACTGGTTGTTGAGTGAATTGCTTAACATCAAAGAGAAGCTTACAGAGTATGCTATTTTCTCAGCTCTACCCAATCTCTTTGTTCTGAGACATAGCCTTATTTACATATATTCAAAACCAAATGGGAAAACAAAATAGCCAGCAACCAAACTGAAATGTTTTCCCCAGTTAAAATGTGTAAAAATTGCTGGTTTACTTCTCTTCTGAAATCTGTCTATTATTCTAAATCTTGAAGTGCTAATTTCTTCTTCATTACTTTTTTTTAAAAATTTTCTCTTGTTTGACTAGCAGAATATTTGACTGCTCAGATGTGGATAATGATTGTTCCAAGACAGCCTAGATTACTGTGATGGTACAGTGTTTCACTAATAACTAGTCTACTAATACTAGCAAATGTAAAGGACAGAGCACTGCATGTTGCATAATATCTTGGAGAAGCAAGGCAAACCACAGCAGCCTGAGTTTCGTGTTTGCGAAACTAGACTTTTGCAAAGATCTGAGCTGGTTATTTTCACCATGTTGCTCTCCCTGTACTGAAATATAGATGTATTCTGAAAGTTCAATAGTTTTACTTTCTATCTTTACTTTCTATCTTTCTACAACTCTAGTGATACAGTTCCCTGTGTTGTAGCAAATATAGCCTTTGCTTGAGTATTGTCGCATTTGGGGAGAACTTGACCATTCTTCAAGAGAGCTGTGGGAAAGCACAGAATGCTTTCAGTAACTAATGCTTCAGAAAGCATTCAGTAATACTTTAGCCCTTCTCTTTGCTTGCAATAAGGGCTAACTGTCAGCCTGAATGTACATTGAGAACCATGTTTTAGCCTACAGACTGAATCAAGGCAGCATCTGGTTTTGTCCCTTCAAACCCAGAAGGTTATGTTGGGCTGGTTCTTACACTCGTAGTACTTGTGAGTGAAAGGATGTCTGTCTGTGGATAGGAAAACTGGATTTTTATAGTATCGTTGAATTTAACTCTGAATAGGAATGTTTTATATGGCTTGTGAGATGATTTGTCAAACTAAGGACTCTTCTGATGGGAAGTCAAATTTCTAAGCTGCCTTTTCTGTCTTTTAAGAGATTTTTTTTCTATTGGAACTGCATAAAACTGCACTAAAATTGTCTAGCTAAAAATAAAGCAATAATGCACTTTGATAGCTTGATAAGCACTTTGCAGACAGGAAAATCTCTGTGTACAGTTCTAGAGTACTTATTAGATTTCTAAGTTTGGAGACCAATGGTTAAGACAATAAATCCTAGCTAAATTAATAATCCTTGTACTTATCTCATGATGGTGATTAAACCCTATTTCATGTATGTTTCCAGTACAACTTGGCACAGGGCTGTTCTGCCTTACTGTTTGAATCTTTGAAATGGCTATGCCTGATTTACTCTGTGCTTTAACACTCAAGAAATCAACCTGCACCCGGTGAACTAGTTACTGTCACAGCCTGCAAATTAAATAGAGGGAAAAAAAAAATCAAGGAAATAGCTTTGCTTCAGCTGAGAGCTTTTAATATAATTGAGCTTTCTAGTATTCACTATATATATTATTATCTTGCAATATATTGGGTTGTCACTGGCAAGCCACTGTGCTCAGTCCTTTGTTTGGAATGCTTAATTGACTCAATCCAAAGACTGGATTTATATCTAAGGTGAAAATGACTTCTTAAGTTTCCTAGGGCCACATTCATTTCATCCAGATTTCACTGCTTAAATGCAGCATCTGGTGCAGTGTGTAGTAGCCCTAGGTTTCTTCGATACATAAAAGAGAGAATGTCTGGAGGGTTAATGCAGATCTTAGTCGAGCTGTCTCAAGGCTCCTGACTGAATAAAGATCCTAAGGGGACCATACTCCTAAGACAGCCTGAAAATGAAATTGAATTAAACTGTTACTTGTCTACTATTATTTACAAGTCAGTTTTCAAAAGTTTTTCCATGCAGTTTTAAATAGTTCAAATCATTGTCCATCCATCATATTCCTTTGGATAAATTTTTACAGTTGGATCAAGATTTTTCTAGATGTGGAAATATCTGTTTGCTAGAAATACTTTACTGTATACATTCTCTTTGATATAAGGGAGATAGTTGCAGTATGTCACCATTCACTTAATTTTGTTTATTCCACATGTTGAAATGAGTATATAGGATCTACTATTTTGACTTAGATAGAACAGCTTGAGGACAACTTCCACAGCCTCAGAATGGTTCTCTCTCTCAGCTATTTTTAGTGCACATGTGTCTGGGCGCATATATAAACACACATGTGCATATACATATGTGTACACACACACACATATGTTCATGTATATATAATCAGAATACAGCACTGAATGCTTAATTCCTCCACATTTGTACACCTCTAGCCTTAGAATGCAAATTGGCAAACTGTTTATGAAAAACTCCTGTGATTATATGAAGCAGTGAAAACATGCAGCAAAACTGAATTGTTTGTAAGGAAATGGAAAGAGGATTTCAATTTACAAAATCCAATTTGCTGAGATGTACCTAGCCTTGTCTAAAAAACTTAGACTGAAATTATGTATTTCTGTAGCTAATTAAAACTGTAGATGGGACTTTTGTTATGTTTACTAATACATAAGGTTTTATTTTTTATGCTTGCACACTGGAATTTTAGTAAATAGGTTAAATATGGAACTATTAGACTACAAGGATACCTGGCAGAAGAAATGGTGGCTGAATAGGTTCAGCAATGCCCATAATAAAATTTGATGACTTTTCCCTAAGATTTGCCCCACATCTTCAATGTTGCAGGTTAAGTGTCACGGCAGAGTTCTTTGCTTCCCACTCGAGAAAGAGTTAATGCATCCAAGCAGAGAAGCTTGTTTCACTCTTGCAGGAATGGACTCACATGCTGCAGACTGAGACCAAAGTTGGTGGTCACCACTCTTCACTTTGCAAACCCAAGTGGAAAGTGGGAAAATCAGTTTTGTGACACAGGTAACACATAAAGGAAAACTGAGGCTCTAAGACATTTTTCTTGAGCATTGAAGGACTCAAGTTATGATACTTTAATTTAGGAGGCATTCTGCTATACATGATCTGATCTAAGCAGCTACGCTTCGAACAGCAGCTGAGCAGTGATCATTAGTTTCTAACCTTTGCTTTAACTTTTACATAGAGCTGTAACACACATGAACAAGTGAGGAAAATATTATTCCAAACCTATGTACATTGTGTACACTGTGTTATTATAAGGTCATTTGTTAAGGTCCAGTAACAGACATGAAAGCTTTGGCCTCCTTCTGGTATCATTCAATTTCTCAAAGCTATGGGTTGACCTCCTATAATGTTTGGATACAAATTGCTCAGTTTTTGGGGGTGGTTCCCACCTGGGCTTTTGCAGGGTTACATCTTCATTTTTTGCTAAAGATGAGTTATCCTTAGTGATGTTAAGCAAGCTCATGAAAAACACAAACACATTTTCAAGCTTGAGATTCAAATCAACATGGGAAAAATATGAAGTTCCGCTTGGTGGTTAAAAATTAAAATACCTGATGTTGTCTCTGTGACTGACAAATATATGGTAGATTTTAGCCAAAGAATGTATACTTCCTAGATGGCAGTAATTGCTGTTTATATTTTACTTTTCATCATTCTTATTATGAATGCATGTGTTTGTAATTTAAAAGTAAAGGTCTAAGGATGTGATTCTATCCATTCAGGCTAAACTTCACTCTTTTCTACTTCATTGATCAAATTGGGTAAAAATTGCAGGGTTTTGTATATACATTAAAACATACATTTTTCTGACAATTTTCTGAAATTACAAGTAGTTGACATTACAACAATTGAAAGAAAAGATAAGTCCTCAGTTATTTTATGTTGTTTATTTCAGAACAGGTTGAATCAAATCTTCCACATGCATCAGACTGTTTGCCTTCACACATTCACTGTGATTCAATTACATTTTATAGGAAACAGACACCATTTCAGGCATTGTAGTACACTTTTACTAATCTGCAGATGCTGCTCCAGAAGGCTGCATATCTGCCATAGCTTCTGTCCTATACCTGTTTACCTTGTGGAAATAAATATCTCAAATACCATGGGATACTCCATTGGTGTTGGGTGCCTACATTCAGGAACTGAATTGAGACTTTCTCCAGATGTAGATTAGACTAATTTATTCACAATTCATGTTTAATCCTCAAAGAAAGAAGACTTGAGGCACTCAGATTGAGAATTTAGAGACATTTTTCTTAAGCTCAAACTATTATCTAAGAGGTCCTACATTGGAAAAAGAAAGAATATATCTGACTTTGTCAATTTATACCTTCCTGCCCCGCTACCCATTAAGGCTGGCTGGTAGTATCAGGATCATGTATGGAGACTCCAAGGGAATTTGGAGTTACAACAGCTGCAAGGTCAAGGGTGTAAAGTAGCCATTTCACAGTACAGAAGTGAGCATTTTTGTTTCCAGTCTGTCCTGGTCCCTAGTTATAGGCAAATACAATATGCGTTGTTAGAAGGACAAGCACAAGCTCATTGAATATTCCATGTGGAACTTCAAAATTACTCCACGGGATCTCTTTTTAAGTTTTGATAAGAAAAATGTGGGCTTTTTCCCTAATAAATTCCCTGTAGCCAGTTCTGCAAGAGTTTATCAGGGAGTCAAAAGTGCATGACTTCTGTCATTCTCTATTTCACAGTTCCTAGTTGTTTTCATCTTCAGCCACACAGAATAGACTAAAATTATAATGGAAAGAGTCTTCTAAGAAGTAACTTAACGGAACTGTTTAAGAAATTGTGCATTTCTCCTTAAAGATCTGAAGAGGAATTTTTTTAATCAGTTATTTTTTTGAGATAATCCTCCATATGCAGATACCAAAGATTTATTTTTTCTGTACTTCTTCAATTTATTACATTTGTACCTAACCTATCTGAATAGATTTAGACATGACAAAATTGTATTTTTTTTCCTATTAGGAGTAAAATACAGAAGTCCAATCTTTTTGGTTTTGAATAATGGGGAGAAATATATATTTTTTGTTAAATTATATTTAATTTTCAATGAAGTTGAACTTCAGAGTATAACAAGCATACTTTATTTTTTAAAAAAGCTAAAAAATGAAAATATCTACCTATAAGTAGCCCCAGGGGTCAAAGAGATAGAGGAAATAGTAACAGTAACAGCTACCAGTGGCTATATGTTTCTTAGGCAGATGCTGAGTTTAAGAAAAAACTTTCAATGCAAGTTTCAATTTATTTTCCCCGTGTTCTAAATTACAATTTTCCAAAAAGTTACTTAATTCTGAAGAAAAAAAAAAAAAAAAAAAAAAAAGCTTAGAAACAGAAAGTTGAGTATGACATCCAAAATTTAATATTATGTGTTTTAGAACGCATGCATGCATGAAAACTAATAACAAAGGTTTTGAGGAAGTTTCCCTTTTTGTAAAGAGGCCCTCCTAGGTCTACAAATAATTCTGCGTGAAGAATTTCAACAGATCATTTTTGGGGAATAAACAGAAAATGAGTGGCAGTTGAATTACCTGAGCATACTCCAAACAGAGGGACACAGATTTGATGATGGTTTGTTAATGTTTCCCATCCACAGTGAGTGAATGGAAGGTTGTTTCCTCCTAATGTCAGAACCACTACCTGGAATCCCAAATATTACATGTTGCATCTAGGTACTTCGGTTTCCACAGGTAGTCTTCAGCCTCCCTAAATATTTTTGCTGAACACATGTCCTCAGCACCTGAACTATGAAACTTTTTGCCTCTCGCCGAAGTCTTGTCAGGATTCACAAGCAAGGCAGGAGAACACATACCTTGTTCTCTGGCTGCAGTGAAGCACAGACTCTGAGAACACTTAGCCTCTTTTTTCTCTCGCCCCTCCCCGCAAGGATGACCAGGGCAAGGAAGAGGAGCTCTGCTTTTCCTCTGTAGCCTTGTAATTGAAGCATGCCTCTGGCAGATGGGAGACCTGACTTCAAAGCCCTTCAGTGCTCCATATATACCACATTCCAGGTAAGTGCCAGAATTTTCTGGGCTAGAAGCCTTCTAAATCCTTCCTGTGTCATCTTTCACACTTTGCATAAAATGATTAAATATGCATTGGAGCAGGGCCTGGAGTTTCGGGCTTGTTTTACCTGGGTGCTGCAGAGTCCTGGGCATGTTCCTCTCTGACTCTCTCTCTTGGTCTCTTTTTCTTTTCCTTTGTACTAAATTAGGCTATGCAAAATGCTGATCATTCAGAGGAGAATCTGTAAAACATCAATACCAAAATACTTTATATCTCCCAACTAGGATCTCATTAGACATGTGAACACAAGTCCCTGCAAAGAAAGGACAGCTTTGAACAGATATCAGAGGAATAAACTGTTTCTGTGTTGAAACAAACAAAAAGCTTTCTCATACAATGAAATTCCTATTATTCATGGGAGGCTACAATGTCTAGATAATAGAAAACCTGGATAATACAATTTTAAAGGAGACATCAGGCACAAAACCAGAGCAAGACGTGACTGAAACGTGGGAAATCCAGTGCAGACATCTGAATGGTTTGGAAAGAGTCACTGGAGTAAATCTGGGCTTATTTTTATTAATCTTAGTGCTGGTGATGCCAGAGGGGTGGCTCTATCCAGAGCCATGAAGCATTTGCACTGGTCCTTAATGTGTTTTGGGAAAGCTGAGGTTCCTCCACACATAATTAACTCATTCCTTATAGGTTTTTAACTCAGGCTCAGTGTAAATAATCCACTTCCATACCGAGTCTGGGATAAGGAGTTTCTGGAGCAGAATAGCTATCATAGCGAAGATGTCTATGAAGTAATAAAGCTGGTTTGACTTAAACTGTCTTTGTATTGAGACAGCTTCAGTTTCTACAACCAGAACTTCGTTAATCCAGCACCTGGGCAAGCAGACCAGAGAGAATTGAAAGCTGACTACAGGCAAACTGGGGAACTAACACATAGAGTAAATGAATACAATGGTTCAACTGGGAGATATGGTTATATATAAAGAATGGTGCAGAGGATAGTGGTGTTCATCTTCCATAGTCTGGGGTCATGTGAAGATGCTGAAGAAAATTCTATCTGTATCTTTTAGTACTACTTATTTCGGATGTAATCTGTCCCATTCAAAAGACATATTCTCTGAAACTGCAAAATGAGCAGATTTCACTTCATGAGATAATTCATTAGAGACAAAGGAGTTTTTCTAGCCACCTCTTTACTTTGGAAGCAAACTTGAAAGAAGGAAAAGGGGTTTTAAACCCTACCCTGCCCTGAATCACAACTCTGTTGATTTGGGCTGTTATGGTTTACACACAAAGGTTTTATTTGGTTCAAAAAAATCAAGTATTTTCTCTCATTTTTAAAAAATTATTTTATTTTTTTCAAATGCAAGTAAAATAACTGTAAATGTTGAGATAGTGACATTGATGTGTAGCAGCAATTTTGCAGTAATGCATACATTTAAACACTCTAATTCTTGTTCAGTAATTTCCAGCTCAGGATGTGTGTGGTAGAATTCCCAAGTGCAAAGTTCATCTGTGGTTTCCTTAATAAATATATGAACTGTTGTATATGAAGAGAAATTTCACAGAACTCCTAGGCTGCAAGACTGCAAGAACCCAAATCCCTTTTTAAATGCAGGGGAGGGTGGGTGCCTAAGTCCCTCAGCGTCTCTTGATCTAAGAGGCTTAGGCACCTATATCCCATTGATTCATTCCTCCCTCTACCTCTTGGCAGCATACACCTCTCCTGAGCATAGTGTGTCGATCATATATCCCTGCTTGAAAGAACGCTTATTGCAGCCAGATAAGGAATATTCCTTTGGCCCTGATTCATATGGTTTTGAAAAGTATGATTTTTCTTGGAAGAAAACTGAATCCCTTAACTGTTTTCTCCTGCCACCACAGCACAACTATTGATTTTCAGCAGCATGAGGTCTACTTTTCCATCTACATAATATTTGGGGAAAGCTTATGGCAACATAATGTGTAAATGAGTATAAGCAGAATGTGTTTGCTTTTCCTTCCTGCTTGTCTATACAGAGACTATCTTGACAGTATCTAGTTTGTGTTGAATGCTGCACATCAGGGGTTCTTTACACTGATGTTCACACTGCAGGCGGCAGCTCCTGTCTACCTACTGGGAATAAGCTTCACATTTTGCACTATCTGGGAGCAAGAAAACCCAGCAAATTCACTCTGTCCTGGAGTAAAGCAGGAACCAGAACTGGTACCACCACCTCACTGTATGTTTACCAGAGGAAGCCAACTTTAAAACCTGGATGACTCTCCTGAAAAATGGTGCCAGGTAGATGCTGTGAATCAATGTGTTTAGGTAGCCTAACCTTACCTCTTCCCTAGCTGGCACAGGAATTTTTTTTCCTGGGCTGCTCTGAAGATTTCTCTGCCTTCTGGCCAGTCATATGTCTAGGCTTCCCAGAACAAGGTGTTGTTAGGTATCTTGTTGAGTCAATTCTCTGCTTTTAGACTTTCCTCAATGTACTGCTCATTTCTGTAATTACATATGTAGTCCCAGGAGTCAAAGAGATAGAGAAAATAGCAACAGCAATAGCATAAAAAAATCAATGAATTTTAGATTAACGATTGTTCACTTTTCTGGTTTTGGAGAAAATAGCAACAGCAATAGCATAAAAAAAAATCAATGAATTTTAGATTAATGATTGTTCACTTTTCTGGTTTTGTTTTTTTGTGGGTTTTTTTTTGTTTGTTTTGGGGTTTTTTGTTGTTTTTTTTTACCTTTCTGGAATTTACCCATTTCTTTTCCTTTCCTTGCCAGTGGTCAGGAACTGAGAACATGTTCTACTGGTCAGAACAAACAGCTTTTGAAATTTTATGTTTTCAATTTGAAACATTCCTAACTTTCACAGGAGGAGAATTATAAGTCTCCCTTTCAACTTATTGTAATTTATTACTTCTTTCATGAAAGGATCAAATGCATTTGCTACAAGCCCGGTCTTGCATTTAGCATAACCCCTAAACCTCTATCAATTGTAATGTGAATTCTTGTGAAGATACTTTTCATGCAATGCAGTTTGGTGGGTCTTTGGAACAACACTTAAATACTTAACCAGAATTCAATTTAACCATACAATTAATGAATAAAACATGGCCACTAACATGAATGTTAGTGTTTTTCATAAATATGTTAAAATCTTGTGCAGCATATGTTGATCTTCAGCATAAGTGCTCCTGCAACAAACAACAGTACGCAGTTACCTGGTATCACCATTACAGATATATTAAACTCTTCATCCTAACAAACCACATAATTTGATGAAAACGTACTCTTAATTAATCATATTTTACTGATGGAGGATATTGTTATTACTCTAGATAGATTGAATCAGTAGTTAATTTCTCTCACTCTTACAAGGTAGCAGTTTTTTACATGAAGTCTGTGTTCCCTCAGTATCCAGCTCATACACAAATAATTTTGTCTGCTAGATTGAAAAAACCCCAAAACAAAACCAAACCAAAAAGCCCTACAAAATAAAACATAAAATAACCACATTTCCATTTCCTTTCATTGGTGTTCCAGATTGCAGACAATTTATCTCTTTCTTTCTTTCATTTTCTTTTTTTTCTTTTTTTTTCTCAGGCAAGCTAAGTCCCTTTAGTTGTTTGATCCTGTCACTGTCAGGCATATTTTTCAAACTTTCTGTTACACTTCTGACTCTTTTGTAAACTCTTTCTAGTTATTTAAACCTGCTTCTTAGAACAGTCACCCTAACAACACAATAACCCCAGCGTGGTAAACATGGCAAATACAGAAATAATGCAAGCTTCCCACTCACTTCTCTTGATTTTCATTATATTCTTTTTTTATAAACATTAATCAAACTGGGTCATGATCAGCTACGTATCCACAGTGACAGTCCTCCATTTGCACAGTCACTGTATCCCAGGAAGCACTCACATATTCTAAATGCATTGCTTGCATTTTTATTACAAGATCTATAAATTTTTATTGTTAATCCAAGACCATAGTAATCAGCTCTATTCATTACTCTTCATTCACTTCTTGCTCATGATTTACCATGTGAAGATATTTAGCAACTGGTTGTTTTTAAGACTGTTGATAAAAATATTGGATGTCAATGTAGTATGATAAAAAAAAAAAAAAAGTCTAGAAAAACATCCACTTGACAATTTTCCATTAATGAGTGTATCTGGAGACTTAACAGCTAGAAAGCTTTTAATCTTTGTAATATGTCATATGTTGACCTTATAATTTATCCTTTTCATAGAATGTTGTGTGATAACAGTCAAATACCTTACAACGTTTAAGTATATTGCATCATTTACCTTTATCAACAGGAATGTGTAATCTTATTGAAAGATAGTTTGACAAGAGTTGTTTTCATAAACCTATATTGACTGACTTTAATTAAATTACCCTACTTTAGATTTTGAGTAGTAAAGCCCTGTATCAGCCATTCTATTATTTTGCCCTGTGTCAATGTCAAACTGTCAGGCATATAATTACCAGATTGTCCCACTCACCCTTTTAAAATATCGGCACAACATTCACTGTTTTCCAGTTCTCTGGAATATTCCAATAAGCCAAGACTCATGTAAACAAACCAACCAAACAAACATCATTATTGTTATTATTGTTGTTGGTATTATTGTTGTTAATTACTTTAAAAACAAAGCACAACCACCATTATCTAGAGATTAGCTCATCTTGCTCTTTAAAAGCTCTGGAACTTCATCCTGACCCAGATACTAAATTAACCCTTCCAATCTACAGTCTGCCTGCAGGTAATCTTGGACTGGAAAGTATAGTTTATACTGTTTTTACACTTGTTTAAATAGTTATTAATATTTTTTTAAAATGAAATACACAATTAATTCTGCCAATTCACACCCTAACACAAGAGGTCTAAGATATTTATATGTTTGCTTGGCTATAAAATCATCACAGTTTTTCTATGATCAATCAAAAAGAAAACCAAGTATTCCTAATAATATTTTTAACATACCAGCTGGATCTAAGCTGTGATCATCTGCAGTCCCCAATGTACCCCACCACTCCATCATTTTTTCTCCCAGATTGTTGGAAGCCATTGAAATGCACTTTTCCCTTCCTATCTGTTTCCTCCCACAGAAAACCCTACTTGGCTTGCAGGGAAGCGATGCACACCCAGTTCTCACCAAAAAATATGAAGCTGACACGTGATTAGCATGTGTACTGTCTCCAGGGAACTGTGAAAACCTTGCTGGTTTCCGTGTTTAATGAGCTAAAAAGCAACCAAATGAATAGACTAATCAAATGTATAAGAGGAACTGAGTACCAGGCACAAGACTTCAGCAGTCTTCAGGTGTGGCATTCCTCCAACTTACTGTAGAAATCCACTGTGTAGGCAGTCCCACCTGAGCTAGTTGCCAGTGTTAGAGAGCTCACTTCAGCTAGCCACATCACATCGATCAGATGAACTGCACCCTGGAATGCTTTGTTTCTCTCCCTGGGTGAAAAGGAACTCCTCTGTTGTGCATATGCAACTTGCAGATGTCTAAAATTTAGTTTGAATTATTCGAGCTGAGTGCCCAATTCCAACACAGCCAGACACTTCTTGGGTGAGTACTGATCATTATATATTATCGTATAAAACACAGATACTGGCACTGTTGCCGTTAATTTCATGTTTAGAAAACAATGAGCCTATTTAGACCTTACAATGGGCACATCAAACTTCCTGTCTATAATATCTTCCCAAACTGGCCCACATGGAGATGTCTCTTTCTGTGGTTTGAGTAACTTCTTCTGAGGGGAAGAAGGTGCAGTGCAAATGGTCTCAGAAACTCCTGCACTGTGGGTTTACTTTAGTTTTACCTCTATCCCTCTTAGTGAAGTTTTGCATCACTCCCTAATGGCTGTTCATTTGTAGTATAGAACAAGCTCCAAGCTTTGGATTTTAGGTTCATATCTAACAGCAGGGTGGTAAAAAATTGAGCACAGTTATGTACTAGCAGGTACTTAATTTAGATTTGTCCTATATTCTTCAACAGAAAAGAGAATCAGTCTGATATATCCAATGACTTATCAGAATAAGTTTTTTCTTTACCATTTAGTGTTTTGTTGTTTTATTCAAAAGCTTTTTAAACACCTCATGAACTTGAGATTGTTTTATTTCCTTAAGTGATATTGTGAAAATTAAGATTTGAAAATACTTGCAGCCTTCATGTTTCTTAAATGACATCAGTCTTTCTTTCAAAAGAAACAAGAATGTAAATGATCTCATGTGTAAAATTAAGACAATGATTACACTTTTCAAGTGAATCTCATTCGTTCAAAAAATATTTGTACAGTCCCTATTCATAAGCTTGCTTTGTTATTTTTCAAGTTATCAAAAAATCATGTTTGATTCCTGGTATGCTTATTTATATGACAGTCACAGTTCCAACCTCACTTACCTGCACAGGATTTTTCTTTATATTCACTTCAGACCTTTCAATGAAAAAAGCTAATGACTTGTCTGTCTTTGTTCATTGAAAGAACTTTTGTTAGTTAACTCTGCAGAGGAAGGAAGTGTTTTCTAGTAATTGAAGACCGGATCCAAACCTAGCTAAAATGAAGAGTAGAGCTAGTTCAGGAATTTTCTTGGTGGAATGTTTTCATCAGGAAATTCCAACTCATTAACGCTTTCCAGAGGATCATGCTGGTTTTGATAAAACCTTTATTAGGACAGTCTTCTCATATGAGTTGCACACTTTTTGGTCAAAACCAGAAACAGACATGCTTGAATCTAAGTTACCAAGATGCCAGTGGCTAGACCAAACACCCATTGTTTGCAAGAACCAGATTCAAAATCTTCCTTTGCAGGAGATAGAGTTTGAGCTCAAATTTCTATCATACTTCAGAAAGGCATACAGGTCAGCAACTATTTACTATTCCTTACTTTCCTTCCAGTGTGAAGAGGATTATGACCAACATCTCTAATTTCTTCATCTCTTGACCTTGCTCCAGAAAAGAGGGTCATTCCTCATGTTCTAGTTTCAATACTTGTGAGCAGATCCATGATCTACCAGGTCCAGGCTTACATTCTGTCTAGATCCACAGCTGCTGCTATGAGTTTTATTTGAAAATAATTTTAATTTATTCATTTTCAGTGTGTAAAATCACATCAAAAGAAAAGGGCTTCCTGTAAAAATTCCCTCTGCTTCATTGACTTCCAGTCTGCCTATCCGTCAATAACTCATCATAGTTTTTACAGAAAGGTGTGAAGGAGAAGATTTTAGGAAAATACCAAACAGAAGTTCACCGAGAGTAATTCAGCAATGGAAGATTAACAGTTCACAGGAAGGAAATGTAAGAGAAGTATCACGTGTAGGAGGAAAAGAGCACAGAAAAGTAATGTACAAATCAGACTGCATGGGCAAAAGGGTTAACAGGAGCACTTATGCAGTATAAGAAATAAATCTGAATATGATGAAATGTGCCAGAACAGGCAGGGATTTTTTAGTGACATAAATGTAGATTATTTTCCTATGATTTTCCTGATAAAAGTTTCAATTTCTAAAGAAATCAGGTCACCAAACAAATAAATTTCTGTTAAATATTTCATGGTACCCTTCCTCTCCACTTTCCTCACCCCTCCTACAAGATAAGAGTATCATCTCTGTAAACTTGTAGACTTAGAAAACATGTTTAAACATGCGCTGTACTACCTCAGAGGTCTGCCTATCAAAGGCTTACTTTTGCAGCTTACATCTGCTAGAAGCTTCAGGTGTACCCTAAGAGTGTGTTTATGGAAGTGCAGATGAGGAGGATTTACTCAGAAAAAGCCGGACACAAACCTTAGCATAACTTAGTGCTTATTTGGAACACTGGGGCTTTGTTCAGAAGTTAAGCCTTACCTCTTTAAAGTATGTCTGTTGTCTTTTCCTTTTCTTACAGATATCTCTTCTGAAGTTCCTTCAAAGCAGCATAGAGACAAGAATGCATATTTCCTTATTGTATTTGCTTCAAAGAGTCTCATTAAACTTAGGAAGTTACAATGTTGAGTCTAAAACACAATGGCAAGATGCCTTGTAATTCTGCCTTACAATTAAGTTCTCACTTAACAGATTCCCCTGACACCCAAAGGCTGTGCTCAGGAAAACCTTAACAATCAAGAGAATGAAGCAGGTCTGTGTGCAGCATTAAAGTGGAGTGAAGGAGCTTAACATAAAGCCAAGGTGAAGCAAAGTAGATGAGAGACTGGCAGATGAATGAAGGGCCGAACCACTGTTTTTGTGAACCCTCAGGGCTTTCTTACTGTGTTTTGAATCTCCGCTAATCAACATTTTTCTGTCTCTTCTCTTTTCTTCTGTCTGTTAGGTGGGAGACAATTTCAGCTGAACCAAGGCTGTATGCAATGTTTAGGCCAGGTTTACATTCAGTGGATTTAAGCCAATTTGCACCAGTCCAGCACAATGGCCGTACAGACCTTTCAAGCAACAAATTCAAAATTTAAACAAAGCGTTTTCTTGAACTTGCCAATTCTCTCTATATGGAAGTTAAAATATGATTTTCTTATTCCTTTACTTAGCTTGAATTCCCTTAAGACGAAGGGATGGATGTTTTGATTATTACAACATCCTTTCCTTTGGCCTCCAGACATATAACTTGCTGTGCTAAGACCCATTCAGAGTACTGCACATCGTTGTTATGCTTTTACCACATAGCATTTCCCTTTCACCCTGTCGCTGGCTCTCCCTTCTCTATTAAGTCTAACAGAAGCTGTTTGTCTTCAATTCTAAAGTCTTTTCCAGGTTTCCAGATTTTTTTCTCTTTCATTACCTATATGTTAGCTCTGTGCCCATCCAGTGTTTTTTTTTTTTTTTCACTGCTTGCTCTCTTTGAAAGACCTTGATGTTTCTTCTCATTTTCCATGAACCTCACCCGATATGCAAACTTATTTTAAACACAGTGCTCTATGGCATTAGGACAATTTTTGATACAGTAGATTGTCTGAGAACCAAATGTCTAAATCCTTCACCTGCCACATGACTGAAAGTACAGCTACTGTGACACCATGATATAGTCATCTTTCACCTCGTGACTGGTTCTGTCATGTGATACATTAAGGGCTTGTGATGACCACAAATGCAGTAAGATGGTCAATGGACAGACTAGGTGATTAAAATGCTGCTTTTTCTTTCATGTAAGTGGATTTATATTCCCCAATAGGACAAAACAGAATTTTGATCCAATACTACAGAATATTTCGGTGTGATTCTACTATGTCGAAGAGCAGCTGACCATAGACTTCCAGAACAATTTGTATGTCCTGCAGCACTTTCTTTATCCATGCCTCAGAGTGGACTGGGAAAAAGGAAAACAGAGTAGGCTGGTGACTGAATGAATGTTTCAAATGTCCCAGACAGATCCTGCAAGCCTTAGGGTCACGGTTTGTCTGTTTTTTGCCTGTAGAGCACTTAATACAGTGGAGTTGTAGTTTGTGATGGCAATGGAATATTATAAAAATAAAAATCATCATATTACAAAACCTTCATATGTCACAAATTCTTCTTTTCTTAATTTGTTGCCTTTGAAAGAACTTGTGACAAAGATCTCCAGAAGCAATAGAAATACTAACTTGTAACTTTACAGGTGTAATTGTTTATTAAAGGTGGGCAAAGTTCTGTATAAAGTTACTGGGTCATGTAAGGCCCGATATCCTAATTTTTCCTGAAAAATCTTCCTTTTAGGAACTACATACTTTCATGTTATCTGATTTTATCTACTTAAAATTTAGGTGTTCTGTGTGTGCTGTTCATTTACACTTCCACCATTGTCAAGATTCATACAGTGAAATTCTGTCTCCCCTCAAGTTAATATGAAACTAACCATTTCATTCAATGAGACCAGAACTGAAATCCGCACAAGAATTTTAGTTATGCAATATCACACTACATATCTCCAAATGATTCCTAGAATAGAATATAATTTTAAAAAGATAGCTTCACAAAAATTGGTTCAGTATAGTTAGATGGTCCCAAGAACCAGAGTTAAAGGCAGCTGGAAATGTTCCAAATTCTGTCACCTGAGCAAGTCTGAGCTTCCCAGTTTTTATAATAAAGATACCAATTGTTAATCTGCATTTTAATTTATACTACGACCAGAAATATGTAAAAAAACATCAGTCCCAACAAAAAAGTACATGTGGGCTTAATACTTTTACATACTTGTCCAAGTGTAAGGTAAAGTATATAAATGTCTGCAAAAGCACAGAAAAGTTGAAATAGTAGCTCTGGCTAGACTAAAGAATCATGCCAAATCCAACAGTAAAACATAAACCTTAGATTATCCCACCAAGGAAGAACCATTACGGTAAGAGTAATCATAGGTCCTTGAAATATCAAGCTTATCTGTAAAGAACACACAAAGATGAAATAATGACATTTCCACTGACTTCAAATTAAAAACACTGATGCTGTCACCCTATCCAGGCTTGGGATAACATGAGAGGAGTTCTCTGACTAAACCATGCATTTTAGTGCATTAATTCATTATCACACATACAGGTCTTTGCTGCAGTGATGCACATCAGCTAGTGTTGGATTAGCAGTGCTTGCTACACAGTTCATGTACCTGGCATAAGTAATGGGGGCTTTCCAAAAAATAATGTTTTAAAGCAAACCTAGTATTTAAATTATCTGAAGGGGAAATGTACAGTCAGTAGCACTTGGCCTTTCATATGCTAAACCCTTGACATAATCCCAAACACAATGAATCTGTCAGAATACTTTTTCTACTCACTTCTAATAGGATATACATTAATTTAAAAAAGCAATATCTAATAGGATGCAGAACTTATTTAAGTGTGCTTGTGTATTAAATTTCAGAGATGAGAATTCCTCCGGATTTCTGCTTTGCAGTCAAACATTGGGTTTCTCAGTCTTAGATTTTAATGGGGGTAAGTAGACTGCTGGATTCTCTCTGCAGTTTAGAAAGGACTGACTATACACCAAAGTCTGTTTCAGGTCTTCATTCCACTTTATTTTTTTCCTAAATCTCAGAGCATCAATCATCAATTTCCCTGTGGCTGGAGCTATGCTGCTGAGTCTTCTCTGCTCTCCAGAAGTACCTCCTCTATCAACCATTTGATTAATAGTCATAAAATCTCAATTCTAGTAGAAAGATAATTTGCATCATAAAGCTACCCCTCCCCAGCTAAGCTCTTTTGATCTTTGCAGGAATTAGGGAGGACTTTATAAATAAAATATTGGTTCTAGATAATATGTATAATACATTTTCCATCATTTAAAGAGAAAGGAGAGAAAGATTTTGGCTTTAAAAATTGAAATTTTCCTTCCTCCTGTGAAAGAAGCTATTGCCTAGCTCATCCACTGTCATGAGCAATAGCATGTCTACTAGAGACTTACAGATTTTTCCATTTCTTTACACAAGCCAGAAGGGCTATAAGTTCAAGTGTTAGTTTCCTGAAGATACTTTATCCAATACTTATTGGCTTAGAGACCAAAACTGTGAAATTTAAAAAGTTGGTTGTTTCCTTTTCTTCTGTTTTTATATCTCCCCCAGTGAAAGTAACAGAACACAACTTAAATTCACAGTTCCTCTTTATGATATAGACTGATTTGCAGTGCTTAATATTTGTCATTAGTGTTCCATAATACTTTCAAGTTGTTCACTATCTGAATTTCATTGAGAAAAATGGTTATGTAATGGTAGAAGAACTTTCTTTTTTCACCTATAAACCAATATAGAATGTCCTTAAGGCTGGAACTGATAAATCAATTGGTATTTAGTTCCACATATGTTCCATTGGTTAATTGCATACTTTTTGAGAATATGAATATTTCATCATATAATTAACTATATGGTCAAGTAGATAACTATCTTAAATTTCGTAATGTTTATACATTACTAGAGGTGTCCCAAGGTACTGGATCCTGTTAAATCCTGAAAAACAGGACTACATAACCTCGACATAGCAAAGAGCCATTTCAGAATTTTTTTATTTATTTATTTTTTTTACCCAAAATAAATGTATCTGCAGACTTTGGCAGACTAAAATCACACAGGTTATTCCCAAAATAGGAAAAGAAAGACCTAAACTCAAATCTCCCCCTCGTGTAAAAGTCTAAATTCATCTTTTTTGTATTTATATTTGTAAATATATTTTAAGCCAAAGACAAAATTATTCTAGCTGAGATTAAATCTACAATAGAAGTGTTTCCTCCACATCTTAACATCTCTTCTTAGCCTTGCCACCCAGGATAGAGAAAAAATTACATCCTTTGATTTTTTTGCAGATTCTTCAAAAAGCATCACTGAGCATCATATGTTTAACTGAAGTTTAGGACAGCTGCTATTTTTTATTTTTCTTTTTTTTTTTTTTTGAGCTTGAGCTTTTTTATCTTTCCTGAGCTTGAGCTTGTATGAAAAAGGCAACACTAGAGGTATATAAAGTGAGAAAAACATATTCTGCTCTCTAATCTATTTGTTTTCCCTACTGTACCATGACATCCTCCCCATTTCTCTTCCTCTTTGGTGTTACAGAAAGGCCAGATCCAAAAAGAGCTTAGATTTGCTCTCAGAATGGAATCCAGATTGTTGTGCTAGGTGCCAAGGTTTTCTTTGCAACAGCAAGAAAAAAAGAAAAAGATTATGATAAGCTTCAGAAAAGGAACCCAGCCAGTCCCTTGAGCAAATGTAGTTGATTGGAAGATCTAGGCAACAGGAAACTTATTAGAAATAAAAGCAGTATGTTGTCTGAAATTTTACCTCTCTCTGGAGCTTAAGAGCATTACTCCCAACTTTTGTGGTTGCATATTTAGAAGTAAGCAAAACAAGCCATGAACCATTCTGTGATCCTAGGATTAACTGGCATATGACATTTCAGCTAAACCTTCTTTCCCACCACAATAGTGTAGCCAGAACAATATGGTCTATTTGCCTATGCTACCTCCTGAATCTTATCTGGGTATTGTTTACAGGAGTGTTACTTGGCCTGAGACAACAGTTCAACTGCTCCTGTCAGTGATTTTGTTGTGTAAATTATTTTATGACAGTTCTTGGGCACATGCCTTGGTTTTGTCGCATTCACTAGTGTAGATGTAAGTCATAATCTACATCACCTTAAAATAAAGCAGGCATAAACCCTGTGTTTTCTCTCAAATAACTTATCTAATTGTTGTGCTACTTTTTAAGGGGAGGGAGACCTCAGCTTGTCTCATATCCACTTGTTTGGAACTTCAGGTCTCTGAAGTGTGATTATTAAATTTTGTGCTGTGTAGTTCCCATGTCATACACACATGATAAGCCATGTCAGCTGATGTTCTCTGCTTTTCTCTGATGAGACCTTTGCAAATACCAGCTTGTATCAGCCTCATTTTTCCCAGCATGTACTGCAGCATTCTCATCTTCAGACCCTGAAGTAGCTGATTAGCTCTCTTTTCTTCTGTCCCAGTTTTGTCTGGGACAGATCCAAATTAGGATTTTATATCTATAGCTCTTTGAATTATGTCAGTTATTTGCTGCTTGTTGTCTTTCTGACTGTTTTATTGCTTTGATACTGAAATCCAGTGAGGGAGATTAAACAAACATTAATTACTGCTATTGTTACCATCCCCAGAGTAGCAATATGGGATATTTAGCATTTATGTGTAACATTTGATTTAAGTAGGGAAACGGTGAGGAATTGCAGGATGCTAACTCTGAATAGAGTAGTCCCACATGAATCTGGAAAAAGCCACAGCTCACATGAACCTGCTGCTTTGTTCTCTGTCAATAATCCTAAATTCAGAAATTGGGATGTTACGAGCATGTAAATTAAAGTTACAAAGTTATTTCAATATATAAAATCTTGAGAATATACAAGCGTTACTTAATTCCACATAACTTTCAGAAACATGATTATCAAGACATTCACTTGAGTAGAGATTCACAATAGCAATTGTACTGCAATGCAGAGCTTTTGGCAAACTGGCTCTCGTGTCAACAGTCACAATCATGACAACCCAGGTTCCCATACATATAATGTAAGGAGAAGATTTCACCAGTGACTGTTTAACATCAAACATCTGAGTAGAGAGAAAAAATAACAAAAGTTATATAAAATCTTGAGTAGTATGGACAGGGTGATGATGGCTTGGTTGTTCGCCTTCTTCCAGTACAAGAATGAGTGCACACCAAATGAAGCTAGAGACTTAAAAGAAACAAAAGGAGGTGGTTCTCTGACAGTGGGTAGCAGTTCTGGGAAATTTCTTACCAAAGGATGTTGTGTGCATAAGAAGTCTATATGGATTCAATCAAAGATCAGGCAAGTATTTAGAAGAGACATCTGTTGGGGGTTACCAAACAGACAAACCACAGCAGGCTTCAGAAATTCCTCAAGCTGAAAAGAATTGGAAGATGAAACAATATGATGAGGGAAGTATACTATATTTTTGGCTGCCTGTTTCCTCTTCCCTAGGCATCTGCTTACAACCACTGTTCCTTGGGTTTGCCTGTTTAGAAGTGCATCAGCCCACTGCTGGTGAAACTTGAGAGACTTTCTGGCACATTCTTCATTCAGAGGGGTTCAGGAAAATTCAGGGGAGGAAGGATCCCTCTCTGCAAATGCTGAACATGCTGCAATGCATCAGGGGTGCCTTGGATGGACCTGCTTCATGTGATTGCACAGAGGTTAGTCTGGTTACTGGTGGCCAGGGATCTGTTACTGGGATTGATGGGGATTTGAACAATTTGAGGACAGCTGCTATTGGGGGAGATTGTATCTTGCTCTCCGTAGGTATAGGGGCTGCCAGAGCCATTCTGATTATGGCATATAGGTGATTTTCAGCTTCTTTTTATGAGGCAGGGTACAGGGAGAAATTTGTGCAGGGCAAGATTGTACTGGGTTGGTGTGACAAGGTTTTGGTAGCAGCGGGCTACAGGAGTAACTTCTGTGAGAAGCTGCTGGAAGCTTCCCCCATGTCCAATAGAGTCAATGCCAGTTGGCTTCAAGACAGACCCGCCACTGGCCAAGGCTGAGCCCATCAACAACAGTGGTAGTGCCTCTATGATAATATATTTAAGAAGGGGAAAAAGATAAATGGGCAACTGCAGCTGAAGAGAGTGAGAATATGTGAGAGAAACAACTCTGCAGACACTGAGGTCAGTGAAGAAGAAGACAGAGGAGGTACTTCAGGTTCCAGAGCAGAGATTCCCCTGCAGCCTGTGGTCAAGACTGTGGTGAGGCAGGCTATACCCCAGTAGGCCATGGAGGTCCATGATGGAACAGATGTCCACCTGCAGCCCATAGAGGACCCCATGCCAGAGCAGGTGGATGTGTCACAAAGGAGGCTGTGACCCCGTGGGAAGCCCACGCTGGCGAGCTCCTGGCAGGACCTGTAAACCTGTGGAAAGATGAGCCCACACTGGTGTAGGTTTGCTGGCAGGACTTGTGATCCCACAGAGGATCCATGCTGGAGCAGTCTGTTTCTGAAGGACTGCACCCACCCCTTGGAATGACCCCACACTGGAGCAGTTCATGAAGAACTGTAGCCTGTGGGAAGAATTTATGTTGGAAAAGTTTATGGAGGACTGTCGTCTCCCATGGGAGGGACCCCACACTGGAGCAGGAGAAGAATATGAAGAGTCCTTCCCATAAGGAGGAAGGAGTGGTAGATGCAACGTGTGATGAACAGACTGCAATCCCCATTCCTCGTCCCCCTGTGCTGCTTGATGGGAGAAGGTAGAAATCAGGAGTAAAATTAAACCCGGGAAGAAGGGAGGCGTGAGGGGAAGGTGTTTTTGAGATTTAATTTTATTTTTCATTATCCTATTCTGATTTGATTGGTAGTAATTTTTTTTTTTTTTCCACAAGTTGAGGCTGTTATGCTTGCAGGAGCGAGGGCTGCCCGGCTGCCCATGGACAGGAGGATCTCTGCTGCCCACCTCCCTGTGCAGAGCAGAAAGGCTGTGGCTGTGGCACCCATGGGCTGTGTGGCTCTTCATGTCAATGTCAATGACAAACCTGATGCTGGTGCCCATGTCAATATTGTGTGAGTGGGGCCCGAAATTGGCACTAGTGGAGTGTGAGATTTAGAGGCCTCAATAGGCAGGAGTTGCATTATGATTTATTCTAATTTCTCATTATCCTGCTCTGATTTTTTTAGCAATAAATTAAATTAATCTCCCCAAGTCAACTCTGTTTTGCCCTTGATGGTAATTGCTGAGTGATCTCCCTGTCCTCATCTAGAGCCCAAGCCTTTCATTTTATTTTCTCTCCCCTGTCCAGCTTTTCTGATTTGATTGGTAGTAATTTTTTTTTTTTTTCCACAAGTTGAGGCTGTTATGCTTGTGATAGTAATTGCTGAGTGATCTCCCTGTCCTCATCTAGAGCCCAAGCCTTTCATTTTATTTTCTCTCCCCTGTCCAGCTTAGGAGGGGGACTGATAGAGCAGCTTTGGTGGACACCTGGTGTTCAGAGTCAACCTACCACAGAGTTCTAAGGAAAATGGTCTGCTGTCAGCACACTCCATTCACAGAGTAGCGGGTGGTGAACCATCCTCCTCTGATTGGACACTCCTTTCTTTCTATGACGTAATTTAATTCATTTGTATGTCAGTTTTATAAATTATTCCCATTAGGCTGAAACCTGTTGCAAAAACAATCCAGAAAGATGTCCTAGGCTTAATCAGCAGGCAAAATATGTTCAACTTGTGTACACAGTTCACTACTGTTTATAGAAGAGAAAGTGTTTATAGCCTGCAGCAAAGTCTGTACTGAGCATTTCAAGAACATGTCAGAGGAGGACCTCAGAGGAGGGATGGCTCCAGCACACTCAGTCCAGCCAATAATTGTCTACATTAAAAGGAAAACAATAGTTTAGTCATCCCTCTTGACCTTGTCGCTGATGTAGGAAATATAGGCAAGGATCAGCTTCCAATATATGGTCTGTGCCAAGCCTGGATCAGCACTTCTAATTGATGAAAGCAGGGAGAGGATAGAGTTCTGTAAAGGTTGGACATCGTATACCCCTAAACTCTTGCTTAGCATCCTGATCCAGTGTGATAGTTTAACTTAGCTGGCAGTCAAACAAGACAAAGGCACTCGCTGCTCCCTGCCTGCCCGCCCCCACACACTTCCCCCTACCCAGGGAACCAGGGAGAGAATTGGAGAGGTAAAGGTAAGGACACTTGTAGGTTGAGATAAGAACAATTTAATAATTACAGTAAAATATAATAATAATAATAATAATAATAATAACTATATATCTGTGATGCACAGTACAATTGCTCACCACCGACCGATTCCCCTCAGACCCTTCAGATTCCCAAAGTACACTGCTGAAAATGGGAAAAGTGGAGATGGATCTCCCATTTGAACCAGCACAGCTATTCTTATGCTTTTGATAGAGCTTGATATAGATATTGAAATTCAGTCTCCCCATTCCCAATCCTTTCTCCAAGGCTGGAGACATATTCATACTTTCCCTCTTCTCTCTGACTCTAGACTGAATGTCTCAAAGGCAAAAAAAATTCCTACTTGGTGCATCCAGAATAATATTTACATTCAAATACCAAATTGCTCAGTGTTGTCAAGGATAAAACATTTTCAGACAGAAGTATCAATGCCTGGGGAAATTTTAGCCTATTAAATTTAGTTGCTGAAGATCTTCTGGCATCTTCAGAAGAAGGTGGTAGCTGCATAAGAGTTTTGAGAAGATGCTGATTTTGGCCCAGTGGTTTCCATTGCAGCAGATGAGAACATTCAGGGTTGTGCTTGACCTTCAGAACAACCTATTCCTCTGTACTGCAGGAAATCCCCTGACAAGCTGTTCCAGAAAGGGGCTGGGAATGACAACAGCAGCCAAAAGGGAGGAGAGCTATAGAAAGGTGAGGCAGGGAGCACACTGCAGCAGCCCTGAAGGGTCACTGAACATGAAGTGTGCTTTATGTCACTGTGTCAAAATTATCTCCCTATGGGATGGCTGTCTCCTGGTGTACAGACATTATTTCTATGGAGGGGACAGCCTACTCTAAATCCTCAAGTGGAGGAGGTTAAAATAGAATAGATCATATTGTAAATCTGAGGTTAAAATAGAATAGATCATATTGTAAGACTTCCTGTCCCAAGGGCAGCTTAGCATATGTCTGGAAAATAAAAACTTTAAAAATAATTTCTTTTCAAAGGTTTGTCCTCATCTGTCCAGCATATTGTAGCTATACATTTCCCCTGAGTTACAGCTTCCTTGATTTTCCTGTGAATTGTGTTTATATGTGCTCTTTTAACATAGCAAGTTTCATGAAGATGAAGGCCCACTCTCATTGTTTTGGTAGGACAAAACTTGTTAGTTTTGTCCTACCAAAGGACAAAAAACTTGTAGTTAATTTGCAGTCTTTGGAGTTGACTCAGCAGGGAATAGGTCTCTGATATCATACCAGCTCTGATATGTACATACTGAACCCACTAACTTGGAAATCCACCAGACTTTTCCAGTCTTTTATAATAAGAGAAGCATAATTCAGAAAGCAATATCTGTATCTCACTGTAGATATCTAGCCTTTTTGGCTCATAAAATACCAGGATGGAAGAGACCTCAAGGATCATCTGGTTCAATCTTTCTTGGCAAAAGCACAGTCTAGACAAAATGGCCCAGCACCCTGTCCAGACGAATCTTAAGTGTCCAATGTTGGGGAATTCACCACTTCCCTGGGGAAATTATTGCACTGGGTGGTGGTTCTCACTGTGAAAAATATTCCTCTTGTGCCCAATCAGAATCTCCCCAGGAATGACTTGTACCAATTACCTCTTATCTTTCCCATGTGATTCCTTGTAAAAAAGGAGTCTCCATCTGCTTTGTATTCACCCTTTAAATACTGGAACATGGTGATAAGACTTCTTTTCTCAAGGTTGAACAAATGTCTTCCTATATTTTATAGTTCAGCTATAAACTGATAATCCTGAAACATAACACAATGAATCCTTGTTGTTTATGCTAATATTGTTATCTAGAGCATAATGAAACTAAAATTACATTAATTGGTATGAACGAGTTTCATTGATATTGTTAAAGATTCAGTAGAGTCCATATTATTTTGCAAGTAATTTTGTTCTATGCCTTGAGAGTTTCTTTTTATTTTGGTCATTAGCTCTTTCATTACATATACAGTTGTTTTATTAGTTCAAGAACACAGATAGTGGATGATCACAGAATCACAGAATGTTAGGGATTGGAAGGGACCTTGAATGATCATCTAGTCCATTCCTCTGCCCGAGCAGGAACCCAAATGAGATCACATAGAAAGGCATCCAGACGGGTTTTGAATGTCTCCAGAGAAGGAGACTCCACAACCTCCCTGGGCAGCCTGTTCCAGTGCTCTGTTACCCTCACCGTAAAGAAGTTCCTTCTGAAATTTAAGCGGAACCTTCTGTGTTCCAGTTTACACCCATTACCCCTTGTCCTATCATTGGACATCACTGAGAAGAGCCTGGCTCCATTCTCGTTACATAATTTAAGAATATTTCTCTGATGAGCAATTTGAACAAAATTTCTACAAAATCTACTGGGCTTATAGCATTTAAGTCTCTTGTGATGCTATAGAGTTCAACTGGAGTAAAATCCATAAAATAAACTGTAATTGAAATCATTCTTACTGGTGGACAAACTTTTGAAGCCAGCATTTGTAGTTGATTAACTGCAAAAATCTTGAGGGCATATTTATTTTATAGGATTGTATATCATGTACATAGTAGGTGAGTTGTTTGCTTGTACCTGTTTAAAAGTTATGAGGACATTTATAGTAGTGAAAAAGATTGTATTACCTTTTTTGTAGGTTATAAAACACAATCAAATGGAAGCAAAATTATTGCAGACTGTGGCAAAAAAAGCTAAAGGAATAAGTACTGATTAAGCAAACAGAGATCTGTTAGGGAGAGGGAAAGTACCATTTCTAGAGGTCATGTAAGTCCAAATTCTCTATTGGTAGAAAAAATACACAACATTTTGAGAGCTCTGTGGAGCTCTAGCCTTTACACCAGCAAATAATTTTCATTACTGTATCTGCAAAAGCCATCAGCAGCAGAACAGCATCAGGCAGTGTGGAGCAGATTTACTGTCCCTGCAACCCTTGCTAAGAAGCAGAGCTACTGGTGTATATTGATGCAGCAACTCCAGATCTGCAGCCTTTTGCTCCCAGCAGCAGCCAAATCACAGCAGGTTTTGTATATGTGCATATGGTGTGAAAGCCAAGGGAAAAGGTATTCCCTGCTTTATTAAGCTTGAGGCTCATAGTCAGGATGGACTTACGATTCTGTGAACAGGTTAATGTGGCTTTAGAGTCCAGGTTAATCCAGCCTGTCTGTGAATTTTGAAGCAGTACAGACCATGGTTTACCATCATAGCTAATTTTTGGCTGGTTTAGATCCTTAACATTACTGAACAGAAAGTCATGTTGTGCTCCTATTTTTCATAGCATATATTGTAATAGCATTCTACTATGAGGCAGTGTCCTAGCTAATCTAAATTGGCTTGCCAATATTGAAGTAATTTTCTCTAAGCTAACTTCACGCCAGTTGAGAAGTTTGTCCACTGATCTTGCTCAAGAAGAACATAAAGCAGACACAAACTAATGGAGTTATAAGAAAGTCCTTTAGACTGACATTTAAATAATGGGTTATCAGAAAAAGAAAAACTTACTCCAAATATTGTTTCCCTTCTACTTCATACATAAGAGCATCTCTCTGATGTTTAAATATACTTTGATTTTATTAATTTGTCAGTAAAGACAATCTGCTTCCAAACTTCTCATTAATGTTGATTCTTAAAGTGGAATGTTGATTCTTAAAGCTCTTTATTGGAGTTTTATAGTACCCATGTCCTTCTTTCTGTCCAGTAATCCAATTTATTTTTTTAGATTATCTTTTCACTTAGAGGCACTTGACTTTGTGCCTGGTTTATGACTTGTTTACAAAGATCTCCTTAGTTGCACATATGTTGATGTAAGCTTTTGGATGAACTTTTCAGAAAATCATCTTGAGGCTAGAATTCACCACACCTTTTTGCTGAGTGGTGTCCTCCTTTGCAATCGCTGCCAAATCTTCACATGTTTTAAACTTATTGTGAGTCATGTCACATCAGCTAGAAGACAGTACAAGTAATGATTCCTACACCCTTACTTGTGACTTAAGCTAATGGTGTGTAAAAATGGCAATCATATTTTCCCTTTTGAAAGAAGTGGTATAGCTAAAACACCACTCACCACTAAATTATTAAAAATAATCTAATAATGACATTAGACCAAGTAGAGATTTTGTGTTGTACTCCTTTGTGATCTAACAGAAAAGGGCATTAGAAGTCACTCGTATAAGCTAGAAACACAGAGTTTTCACTGCAGATTAAGGAAGGAAATGAGTTTGCTTTGGCTGCACTCACTGAATAAATATTTCATTTCATTACAAATTGTGCCTACTCTGAGCATTTTTGTTGGGAGGAGGTGGAAAACAATACGTCAACATCTTATCACTGAAAGACTGAAGCACTCAGAGCTATATACTGGAGCAAGATGTGATTTCTGAGAGCACTGCCACCTGCAGAGAAATGCATTGAGCTGGCCTTGAGTTCAGGCTTGGTTTGATTGTGCACATAAGCACCTAATATCACTGAAAAACCCTGAAGTATCCTTGGTTTCCAGATACCTCTCCAGAAGTACAAAAAATTGTGTCCTGTCTTGGTGGACATGTGGAGTCTCAGGTTGTACAAGGTGCCTTTGTATAAACAACTGAACAGACCCTCTACTCATTGCAAACAATGTGGTATGAGTCAAATTAGCATCTAGGGTCAGGAGTAAGTAAAAATATTACATCTTGAGCATAATAAATTCAGAATCTCAATAGCACCCTGACTCAAGAACAGCCACTATCCTGATAATAATAAGGTACCTGTCATTATCAACAGCTTTCTCATACTTTCTCTTAGCTCTAGAGATGTAAAACAGAGGATACTGAATTTCATTGCTGAAAGCTGTACTGGCAAAGCTCTTAGACTCAGAATTTGACAGATCTTTTGTTTTTAAAACCTGTTTGTAAAATCCAAGGGTTCTTTAAAAGGTTTATTTTCCCCTCAAGGAGTCTAAGCACTTGGTGCCAACAGGCCAGCTGTCAAATCCCAGTATTATTTGTGTGTAGAGGGGAGTTGAACTAATGGAAAAATTCATAAGAAAGCATTTTAGTGCTGAGATTTCCAAATGGTTTGTGTTAATAATAAGGGGTGGGGAGAAATCATTTGAAATGATTGATACCTGGATTTGGTTTCTAAAATCTAAGTCTTAACTGCACTAATTCTAAGACATGCCACACAGCTAAAGCTTTGTGTTAAAGGAGATTATTAACCCTTATAGACTACAGAATGGGTAATGAATTGACTGTATGCCATTATCAATCTTTAAAAAGACAAAAAATAACAATAAATCAATTTAAAAATCCATAGGAACACATAGCATCCATTTATATGGATCTCATTAACCCCATATAAAAAAGGGCAGATAGGATTTTGAATGTTAATGATTCACTGAAGAATAAGGAATTTAAATGAAGTGGATTAAAATTACAAACTATCTAGAACATCTGTTAATTTACCAGTCTTAAAATAAACTTATGATAACAGCAGCATATGCAGTCAAATCTGCCAAGTGTCAGTTATTTATTAAGTGTAGTTGAAGATTTTGGATAATTCCTTTACAAGAAATGAATGTTTTCCAAGAAGGCATTTGATTGAAGAATCAGACAACCTCCCCTATTAGTTTAATACTCCAGTCTTTCACTCACTGGGATCTTAAAATTAGGGTAGCAGTAACTGGATAATAAGTTGTTTAGTTACAATCATTTGTTAATTTCTCTAAAGTAAAATATTTTTTTCACCCACTGTCTACTACATAACATGCTCCTCTACAAGTCAGAACATGAAGATTTTGCTGCACTGTATTGTCTTCAGCTGTTAAGTCCTGTGATATTTGACCAGCAACTTCTAATTCACTGGCTTTCATCTACCCCTGGGCAGGAATAGCCCCAGGCACCAGTACTGGGGCCAGCCAGATGGAAAGCAGCTTTGCAGAAAAGGACCTGGAAGTCTTGGTGGAAAACAAGTGATCCACTTGCTAGCACTGTGCCCTTGCAGCAAAAGATGATGACAACCTGGGCTGCATTAGGCAAAGTATTACCAGAAGGTCAAAGGAGGTGATCCTTCACCTCTAGTCGCCATTGATGAGACGTGTCTGGGTGTTGACTCCTGTTCTGGGCTTCCCAGTACAAGACAGACATGGAGTTACTAGGGCCAGTCCAGCAAAGAGCCAAAAAGAGGATTAAGGTATTGGAGGCTGAGAGAGCTGGAAACGTTCAGCCTGGAGAAAGGAAGGCTCAGGGGGGATCTTATCATTGTATATAAATATCTGACAGAGGCAAGGGGGGTTGAAAAGAAGAGGAAGCCAGACTCTTCCCAGTGATGTCCAGTGAGCAGACAAGAGGTCATGGGTGCAAACTGAAGTACAGGAAATTCCATTTAAACATAAGAGAAAACCTTTTTCTTTGAGAATGGTTGAACACTGGAACAAAATATTCAGAGAGACTATGGAGTCTCCATCCTCGGAGATATTTAAACCCTGACTAGACACAGCCCTGAGTAACCTGTTTTGTGCAGGGGGTTGGACAAGATGATCTCCAGAAGTTCCTTCCAACCTCAACAAATCCTGTCAGTCTATAATTCTTTTAGTTTCCCTAACAACAGATACGTGTGATCTTTTAAAGGTTGGAAGGGAAAAACATTCTTCTCTATGCTTCCAATATGACAGCAGAATATTTTTCCAGTGATAAATGTAATTCATCAGTTTACACAGGTTAATGCCAGATTTTCTTGAAAAATAGTGCCTGCAAACATAGTTAGGCAGTTAAGAAGCCAGCTACATTTTAAAAAATGGTGAGCTTATCTCCCTGAATTGCTGAGAAAGTCAGGCAAGTATTGGTTTTGTATACAGGAATCCTGGGTGTATCAGGTGGTTCCTTCACTCTATAACTCTTGTGTATTTTTACATAAATTGCTTCTATGGTCCTGTTCACTGTTAGCCTGAGTCTCATGCAATCATCTGCATCATTGAAGTGAAACATTATTTTTTTTTTCTCCTTTCTTCATTCAGAAGGAGGACGGCTGAAAATGAATCAGACTTTGAAGGTAGAAAGAGGAAAAAAGGGCTCTGGAGAAAGAATTATCACTCTGAAAAACATGCTTGTTAACTAGGGCCAGGTGACAAAGTCCTTGCTGGTTCTTCTTTCCAAGGTGTCTTCTTTATATTGCTTTAAATTTAAAATGCATTCTCCTATTTGTTTTGGCAGGACTGAGTGGAGTTTTTTATTAATTGTGATTCAGAAAAATGGACGTTCCTTCAAATATGTTTTCTGTGATGAGCCATAGGTTTTAGGATCTTGGTCAAACTCTCTTCTTGCCACCACTTTCTTTTAAAATGTGACTACCAGAAAGATATCAATCAGTGTTTATGCTGTACCTTAATGGTTAAAGCACCGCTTGCAGAACTTGCAGAGCTGGGTTTCATTTCCTGTTCAGTCTGAAAAGGACCAAATTCAGAAATTCTCCATCCTTAGGAAGTTCCTTAACTCTGGGGCTGAGCTGGGAATAGACAGACGCTCCTGCATCCATCCATTTAAAATTATGTTATTAAGCAAAGAAATGCAAGAATTATGAGATTAGCAAGCAAAACACTAAGAGAAGTTGAGTATTTCAGTTGAAAATTAATAATTTTATTTTGTTTCCTGCCTTGGTCCATGTTTAAGCATTTTACCTTAAGCAGTTTTTAAATGGAGTACAGAATTCAGAGCCCAAAAACACCATGGTAACTTCCATACAGCAGGGATGGATCTTTTTTTTTTTAAAGCAGTTCTGAGAAGAAGGTCATGATGCCTGCCCAAGGGTTAGTTTGCTTCCTAGCAAGTAAGAAACCTGCTTTTCAGGTCTGTTTTAACATTAGGGATTCAAAATTCCTTTCCAGAAGACTGCCTTGCTCACAAAGACAGATTAGTTATTTTGGAAGGGAAAGGTTAGCTGTTGTTTTCCAGTTGGCCCAGTGTGCAAGTAGCAGGCCAAAGGCAAGCACAAGCGAAATTGAAGTTACTTTGTATTACAGCAGTTTGAGGTATTGTGAAGACCTAGTTTCTAAACTCTTCTTTGTGCTTAGTTTTGTTTTTGTTTTGTTTTGGTTTTTTTTTCCTGTTCCAATGACTGTTTAATGTAAACTGCATAAACAGCTAACAGAGCAGGAAATTGAACTCAGATGTAAGCTGGAATCTTCTGAGGTGAAAGAAAGTGTGAAACCATAACGTTTTCCCTTTTGTTGGAGGGTTCTCTGAAACCTCACTCAACTGTTATGAAAAAGCTGGCATAATGCTGGCACGGCATGGTACAATTTAAAAGAGGTGTGCCTGTTTTTTTTTTCCAAATAACATTTTCATGGAACTAGGATCTCAAGTGAATACAAGCACCTCCACCCTAGGTCTGACTCAGCCCACAGACTGGATGTTAGGGGATCATTCATGTCAACACCTGTGACACTCCTGGGCATCTTTCTTCTTATTGTGCAAGTACTGGATTGCTCTGACAAGACACTTCATTCTCTCATGCTCTGTATCCACAAACTTAGTACCCAATTCAGGGCACTGTGATCTAGCTCCTGGGGACAGACACCTGGAAGTCAGGCAATGTGGTGCCTAAATTGGAGGTATCTAATCCTTTCACCAACCCAGGCTCCTTACTCTGCATCTGTTTTCTTTCTGATCTTTCTTTATGATCATACTTATCTTTGTATTTTGAATATATTTGCCCAGTTTCTTGAAGAATTCTAAATGTTGACTTACAGCAAAAACATTTTTAATCCTAATGTAAATCTCTTGGTCCTCATTAAATGAATAACATATATTTATAGGGGTGTAATTCAATTTGCATTAAATAATATGGCTACAGCAAAAGCTACAGCTGTAATACATCTTACAAGGTAAAGATCAACACAAAAGAATTTTATGTGCTGTACCATTAGCAAATCACGGATTCTTTCTCCAGGTTCAGGCAGGCATCTCAAGAGGGCAAAAATATTTCCAGAATGACAGTAGATTAGTTCAACAGTAAACATGCAGTAATGAATTCCTGGATTAGAAGAACATGACTCTTCTGCTGCAGAAATCAGCCAAGGTAGTTTGGAAAATTATTTGGATGCAGTCAGAAAATATCCCAAATGATACTGGAATCTAATAAATGCAGACACAGTTTTAAATGCTTTTTTCATAACTCTGTGCATGTGAAATAGAAAATGATTTAAAAGGAAATGGATGAGTAACAGAAAAGAGAGCGCCTTGAAAACACAGCTCTGTGAGAACCTGACTTTGCATCCTCTTGGTTACTGGATAGTTATCTCCTTGTCTACCTAAAACCAGTCCATCTAAGACATGTTGATATATTACACATAGTGATTAAACCAAGTAAAACTTAAGGAAGATAAACTGAAAATCCAGCCAGATACTCAGCTGGTTTATAACACTATAGATCCACTGATGTCAACAGGTTTTTGCCAGCTTACACCAGCTAAGAATTAGGTCTTCTGTGTTGGCATATCATTCAAGCCCAGCTTGGACTCATTGCAGCTAAGATGTGGGATGGAAAAGATGTTTCTATAAAGTGACTCTATTCCCTTTATCCCAGATCATCTTAGTGCCAAAGTGGCTCCTTGCCTAATTTAGGAACAGCCCCTGGCTGGGGTACCTCCACTGGCTGCTGCAATGTGGCGGCTTTGAAGTCAGTAGCACAGGGAGAACCTCACAGGAAAGAAGCAGTGTGAGGAGGTAGAAAAAGTGAAAGGCAGAACAGTCAGGTAGTTACAGAAGGAAAGCTGAATGCTATTGTAAGCTTTGCCACAAAGTTTCCTCTAAACAGTGGACAAATATTATTGGCTTCAAACTATTACCCTCTATTTTTCCAAGTCATCAACTAATTTTTGAGGCCCGGTGTTTGACTTTCCATTTGAGTCACTACAGAATTTTAAAGTCATCTATTCATTCTTTTAGTCTACTGCCTCTGTAAGAGCAGCAGAACAGATTTACAATTTATAGCAATGCTTTTTTGGATCTCCATCATAATTTTTTTTTTCATTCTTGGGAAAAAACAAAAAAGAACAAACCTAAACCCAGATTTCTAAGCTCTACCCTCCTCAAAGTTGGCTGATGTCTGGATTCATAGAATGTTTTTTTAATTACTATCACCATCTCCTGATATCAGAACAAACTATCTGATTCTTGTTAATTTTTTCCGTGTTTACAAGGAGCCTTTATGGATACAGAACTGCTTTATTTATTGCATAACATTTCCCTTCAAAGAAGCTCCCTTTTTCTACAGATCTTTCTAAATCTTTCTTTCCATTAATTTTATTATTTTCTTTCAGTTGCCAGTACTATTGTGGTCTATTTGGATCACTATTCTTCTGTGTCACCTCCATTTTTCTTTCCTACAGCAAATCAGGTAAAACAAATGAACCCACAAACTAATGCGGAAAATGAAAGTTTATTTCAGCCTTTTAAATCATGCATAATTTTTTTCTGAGATGCATGACCAACAAACAAGGGACTTCATCCTAGATCCATTCAAATTCTTTACACCCTTTCCAGTGAGAAACTTTTAAAGAAAAAAATTTAACTGCCTACTTCCTTCAGGAGAATTATAAAAGCAAATAATGAATTATTTATAAACGTTCCCTTATCAGAAAACAGTCTAGGTATGTTACTTTTTTATTTAATTTTATTTCAAAAAGTTTAATTAAATTCCATGCTTGGAAAAGACTTTTCAGTTACCTCCCATATACAAATTCATGACGAATTTTCATATTCTTCTGGTAATTGTGGTTATTCTGTAAAAATTTATATTAACTTGCTATCTTTATCTTAAATTCTGTCATTTTATCATTGGAGACATTCATCTGTGTGATGGTTTTAAGCAACTGAAAACTGTCCATTGTCTGTTATCCAGAAGTATTTGAGATTAAGAATACTATCTTAAATGGATAGATAGAAACAATGCTGAGAGATGGAAAATGACTGCACGATTTATACCAAGCAGTACTTCAGTCTGACCCTTTTCTGTTTTGTTTACTGAAAGGAATGCAATATCCAGATCTAGCACGCACAGTCTGCATTAAAATTGATGGGATCTATTTTGGTGAAGACAACTGTGAGGGCACATATTAACCCAATGTGTTTGACATATGTACAGCCTTGCACCAGCCATGGCAGAACACTCATACAAGATCTCTCACCAGGTTGTCTTCAAGTACTCAGAGAAGGGCCGTCTATTCAGTCTATGTGAATGAACACATCCCTATTGATAGACGATTTGCATGACTTTGTCTTGGCTAAAAATCTGGTCCTCAGGCTGCTACAAGCAACACGTTTTCCTTCAAACAGCTCCCATTTTTTTAGTGGTTCTGATACTCCTGGGAAAGAGACTGAGACAAAAGATTAAAATTAAACCAAACATCTTCCAACATAATCCAAAGTTAAATTTCGATTTTGACTCTGTCAACCTGTTCCAAGGATATTGGAAAAGTCAAAATGAGAATTCAGACTTCTACTGAAGAAAGTTACCGTTGTGCAAAGCTCCTAATACTGTTTTCTATAGACTCACACTTTTATATCCTACAGAGGACATCCCTTTTTTCAAAACTAATTTCAGGAGAGAGGGAGAAAATATGTCTTTTATATATGCATACTCTTTTGCTTATAGTATTCTGATATTTCATAGACTAAACCTTGTTTCCATGGACTGTGCCCCCTTGAACTCAATGCAGTTTGCACTGGATAGTTATTAACAGAATATGGCCATGAATTTACCCCCATAATTATTTCCTGAAAATAGCTATTTACAGAAGAAAGAGACACTGAGGATACAGAAATTGCTTGCACATCCATTTTTCTTCCAATGGCTACATACTAGATATTGAAATATGCTTGAAGTGTTTTAATGTTTGGTTCTGAGATTATATGCAGTGATAGTTTGTAAGGGGAGAGAAGGTAGAAGGAAAGACATGCCAAACATATGCAGAAATAAAAACATTTCCAGACTGGAGCTTCCTTATTTTTTTAGCATCAGTCCTAGAAAAATATATATTTTGGCTAGCAGGCTTTGCTTAAACCTAGTTTGAGGGCAACCTTTAGTATGATCACAACCAGCCAAATATAAGCTGCCATAATGCTACTGATTACACTGGTTTACATCTCTGTTGAATCTGGCCTGTGATAACTACATCATTGTGTAATTAGTGAAAGCATAAATTAAGCAATAAAGTCACCAAACTGAATAGCAAGTTAAGCCAGAGGAAGAAATGTAAAGAGTCTAACACTGCGTTGAAAGACTTAAATTGGCCACAGTTTTCCTCTTTTAACAACTGGAAACAAGATGTATTTCTCACTTGTTTGAAATACAGTGGATTTTTTAACTTTATCTCATATACTCATAACATATATAAGCCATGCTAAGTACTTAATTCTGTAAAGTATATAATAACACACAAGTGTAATTTCCTTGTGTAGAAAAGGTTTTTTGGTTTTTTTTAATTGACTCGGTTAATTTGTATATTTATATTTTTTGCACGTGAGACAACTATTGAAAATGTATTACTTTGAAAATGCCATATTCTGTCATTTGTTCCTTAATAGATAGACATTTGCAAGTAATTTATCTCACACATTAGCCATGTCCACTTCTGCTTTCAGGAATGTGCACTCAGTGGAGGGGAAAATTGAATTTTCTGTGAAAGTGACTGTGTACTTATCTGAGTACTTTTTTGAAAAATACACTGTCCGGGAGAAATGCAAACATTTGGGGGAAAAGGGTGTCATGCTTTGCATGCCTTAGGACATATTCTATTTTCAAGCATCCAGGTGCGTTTTATTGTTTAGTGCTGAACAAGAGCTACTGTGCAAGTCCATAAATGTCACATATCATGTCAAAGATCAAACCTGGTCCCCAACTGTTAAGCTGTGTTTTCACTAACACCCCTTAGTCCACTCTTTCTATCTGGCTATTTAGAGTTTTAGTGATAATATATTTTCCCAAAAGTCCAGATGGACTTTATTATGATTTGGACCATTGTAGCATTATGAAAATATGACCTTTCCTTTCTTAAGATTCTGCTGCTTTCTTAACTCTTTGCACATTTCTTATGTCTGCACAGTTAAAACTAAAGTCTCAAAGAAAAATAAAAAAAATAATATTAAAGATACGTTGTTGTACCTGAGGATTGCAGAAGCCTGAGACCTAATTTTGTCTCTGAGTGCAGTGCCTGTGTGTCGTTCATAAAGCTGTTTGGTCTCTTGTTTTTTTAGGTTGCAACAGTTAAAAAATTACCATATGACACTGAAGTGATGTCTTTGTTGATTTGCTAGCATGAAAACAGAAACACAAGCTTTCTTGAGGTGTCTACCTGGAAGCTGTTGGAGACAGAAATATCACCTAAGTGATTTACAAAATTGTCCCAGTTCTAATACTGTTTCTCCACTCATTTAGGAGTTTCCTGACAAGGGTTAACTAATGAGTATATGAAATGCAAAAGCAATTTCAGTGAGTAAGCACTGGAAAGATCAGTTTTCCCTGGGCAAGAACTAGGATGAATTATTAAAGTGATAAATGATCCCTTTGTGTTGTCCATAATCCCAAATCTAACAACAAAGTACTGAAAGGGTTAGCATTCCAAGCAGAAAAGAAACTTCATCTGTTCCAGAAAAAAAATTATGTCATACTTATTCAAAAGACCTGGGGCATGGAGCTATTTAATGTAAGTGAAGGAGAATGAGTCAGATCCTCAGCTACTGTGAATCAGTGCTATTGCTCAGGGTTGGCTAGATTAGCCAATTAACAACACATGGTGTTGTACTCAAGAGACTGATAATCAGAAGTGATTAAGGAACAGGGAGCTTTACCCTTGAGACTGATTTTCATGTCACATAAATTTGATGTAGAGGTCCCTATACAAACATGACAACTTAGGAGTAGCTCTCAGAATAAGACAGGTAGCAGTTTTACAGCACCTGGGTTCTTCCTTTGGTTATCCAAAGGATCTGTATGTCTAACTTAAATCATATTTATCTTCAAGGTCATTGTAAGAAAGACAAACGAATTCTCTTGCAAAAGCTTTAAATTTGTGAGAGACACAGGAAATAAACTGCTAGCTTAAAATCAGTGTGTATGAAAAGGTGCCAAAACTAGGCGGGGGGGAAACAACCCACCCTGCAAGTCAAGAGGAGAGAGAAAAAGAAGAAAACTAGCCAAGGTCTTCGCAAAACAGGTATTGTCCAAAAACTGTGTCATTACACCTAAGGAAAATTTGAAATTTTAAGTCAATATTTTATAATTGTTGTTTGCGGTGGGAAGTGTATATTTAATTTAAATTGTTTTCCATGTTTAAGTTATATTTAAAGCCTTTTTTGTCAATTTTCTTCCATTTTTAATTAAAATATTTGGTTGTCTTGAAGTGGTGCTACTTAATTGAGAGAACCTTGTAAAAAAAAGTATTCTGATATTTAAAAATTTGCCCGTGTTTCCTCCAACACTCATTTCCTTTCCCCACTTTCTCCATCCTCTATGCCTTTTTCTCCTTTTCATATTGCTGCTAAGGTGCAGAAAATAAGAGGTTATTTTAACACATTGATATATTTGAACTCAGCAGAAGCTTCACATTTGAGTTGATTTTACTGTCTGATTTAAAAAAAAAAAAAAAAAAATCCAGGTTAAACTACAACCACAGATTTTCCACAGCCTGTGAAAAATCAGATGAATTGTCAATATACATAGAGTATAAACTTGGCATTGTTTTCATCACGCAACTTTTTACTCTGAGTTTTAATAGTAAATGGAAAAATTGTGCAGACAAGCTCTGTTTTGCCTGAGAGAGCTCTGGAGTGGTTAGAGGACGGGACCCAGCCCTGGCACCCCCATCCCTCAGCACAGGTTACTGGTTGCTGCTGTGACCTGAGATAGGTGATTTAGAGCTTGTTTTGAAGCCTCTATGCTACATTGCATCATGCAGGCCTGTTTTAAAACAGATTTATACATGTGAGCATTGCAAGCACATTTCCAAATTAGATGACTTCTTTTTTCCCCTCTAAGTTACTTGAAACAGCTTGTCAGTTAAAGGAGTGTTTGTTAATTGCTTTATAAAGTATATTTCCTGTTACCATCTTGCTTCTTCTGGAAACAATACATTTAGTCCAATTTTGTCAGTACCATACATATTGGGTCTTTTTAAAAACCTGATAGCCAGATTATTTGACAAACTGGAATGTTTCCAAGACAGCTGTTTCAAGTTTCTTGGTAAATAGTCTGTACATTGTATATATTTGTGAAATGTGAATTATTTACTCTATAAAGTCTTCTGATCTTCCATAAATCTCTGTTCACAGAGCACATTTTAATGCACTGTGTCTCACTTCTTAGGAGCTGGCCTATTCATCTCTGTAATACCACACATATAGTCACATGAAAAAGCTTCATGAAGGATGTCTTTGAAGTGTAGCCATTGGACATCAGCTGGACCTTCTTTTGAAAGTGAGAAATACAAAATATCACTGTTTATTTTCTCTGTGAAAGAAATGCAGTGTTTTGTTTATGACCTATCCTGACATGAACATATGCTTGACCATCATCACTGAATGAAACTTTTTTGATAACAGAAAAAAAAAGAAAAAAAAAAAAGTGAAGTCCTACTCTTGTATATGATTTGAGGTTTTGGGGGAGTGGTTTGGTTTTTGGTTTTTTTGTGTTTTTGATTGTTTTTTAATTATATTACTTCACTGAAACACTGTAAAGAGAAATGGCTCATTTAAAGCCATATCTATGATGGTGGTTGCAGAAAAAACAAGCTGGCTCTGCCTGCCTTGAGCCTGCACAGAACAGGGAGATTGCAAGCTGGCTTGCATCTGAAAGCTGCCTAAATGCATGCAGGTTACATGAACTCGAGCTGGTAAGCCCTGGACAAAAAGAACTCGAGCTAGAAAACCCTGTTACCTTGCTTGATTTCACAGTATAGACATGCTCATGATAAAGTCCTGTTATGCAGCAGTTGCCTCTGCAGGCAAGGATCACTTTGCCATGCAGATATCTGTCTTCACCAAACTGTAGGGAGCTATAATAGAATTATTCTTCTTTCACCATGAGACTAGACATCATGATGTAGCTTGACAGTGTCTCAGAGGAACATCTCTGACACGACCAGAAACTGAAGTCAAACTTCCCATAGAACTCCCAAGCCTTGTCACAATATGGGCTATCAAGAGAAAGTCCACAGAAGTAAAAAAAAAAATTAAAAAAAATAAAAAATGCATTTTCTTCAAAATACATAAAACAGGCTGAAAAGGGAGATATGAGACTAAGAATTCCCACTTTTCATCAGGTATTTGCACACTCTGCAACGTCATTTCAACTTGAAAACATAGCAACCTTTAAATAGGGCAACCTTGTTCTGGAAGAACCACATTTTAATCTTCTGATACAAAATGGCTCAAGGTTGGCATAAATTCAAAATTACACTGAGATCCAGATCAAAATTTTGTACTGTTCTTCAATAAGCTAAGCCAAGGACTTCTCTCTTAACATCTGTAGATATTGGGGTATTTGAAATTCAACTCCAATTCCAACTTAAGCCATGCCCTAATGTAAACAAAGTTAATGGCTTGTCAGCATGGGACTATAAAACAATGTGGGTACAGTCATAATATTGATACAAGGAAACTTTAAATATATAGCCATTTTTCTGAATATAGCAGTGTGTTTTGCTCTTAGGAAAAGTCATTAAATCAGTATGTCCAGGTTATGTAGCAGCCAGAGAAAATATACAATTGTGGCAGCCAAGAAATTGCAGAGAAAAGAAATTGTGCCTTGTCCCATTGACTTTACACAGTGCCAAACAGTGACTACCATTTTATGTTGTATCACCTGGGTTGTATAACCACGTGCTATAGCTAACATACAACTACGGATGCACTGATACAAGCAGAAACACGTGTTTGATATGCAACACCCAAGTGACTACTGGAGAAGGAGCCAGGCAGAGAGTTTACTCTGACCAGAAGGACTGATGAAAACAAAGAAGAGACACTATACTAGGATATACCATCTATTCTGGTTTATACCAATGAAGAGTTGTTCTCAGCAGTATATCATTAACCGTTGAATCAAAGTCAGTTTTATAGATCAAGGTAGAATTTCTTAGGTAATGTGCTACAAACTCACAGTGTAGTTATTGTTGTTCATTTAAAGTCTCTGCAAATTAATACAAGCATTCTTAAGGATTATCTTCTAATACAACATAAAATAATTTGTTTTGTGTTGTCTTAATGATTTCCAACTGTTGGAAAGAAAGCTTAATTTGCTTTGCAATGATCTGTACAAGCTGTGCATATTTAAGTATTTCAGCCCATCTATGTAATCAATTCTTTTAGTTCCTGAGTTAATTTGTATCAGTCTTCTTGTCTTCTTTTATTTTCTCCAAATTTGCCATCAGTTTGTAATACTGAAGTGCCAAAAAAAAAAAATCCTTATCCGTCTTTATTTTACATTTTTAATCTACAAGAATCACTATAACACATCTTTTTATTGAGTTACTGTGGCCAAGCACCTTTTTTTATCTACAAGAATCACTATAACACATCTTTTTACTGAGTTACTGTGGCCAAAAAACTTTTTTGCATGCAAACCATCAGCTACTCAGTGTAAAACTTGTGCTTGGACGCAAACAATTTTGCTGAGTTTTTCTGAGATATTCTTTGAGATCTTGCTCAGTTTGTACGACTTTTTTTGATTTATACCAGCATATAATCTCATTATTCTTGTCTGTGTTACATTATGCTCAAAGATACACATGATGGGCTGAGTTCAGATAAAGATTTGGACAGATTTTGGAGCTTCAGAGAGATAAAGCATTAATACTTTCCAAAATTTTAGCAATGATTTGGATTTGGGTAAAGGCCCATATCTGATTATGTTTAAATATTTTGACATGTGTGGTATTCTATTGTATAAGATAGATAGATCATAAAAACTTCATTTGTGCTGTTAGTCTACACTATGGAAACAAATTACATGTTTCACCCATATTGAAGAAATTCAGGATAAATAGATCACGGCACAAATCATGTTAACATATAACACATACAGAAATTTCTGGATATCTATGTGATCAGTATGACAGTGTAGGATTCTGAAATTTTGAAAGATTTTAAAATTAAGCATTTACAGATGTGCCTCAGGGATAGGCACTAATTACAAGAGAGGTAAGTTTTATTTAGCCCAATTTTCCAACAAACTGATGAGTTTTCAGCTTTCCAGATTGGTGTGGGCAAACACAGAGGTCACCATCTGAGGCACTAATTACAAGAGAGGTAAGTTTTATTAAGCCAAATTTTCCAACTTAAGATGAGTTTTCAGCTTTCCAGATCGGTGTGGGCAAACATAGAGGTCACCATCTCTCACCATAGTAGAAAATATTTTAAGTAAGGTTGAAAGTTGTGATGGTAAAGATTAGACAGCTTGTCTGTAGCTCACAGAGTTGATGCTGGACAGTCCATACTGACTCTATGCCCCATTCTGAACTGGGATTCTCTGAGGCCACTGGGCTTGTTCAGTGTCACCAGCTGTGGTTCTCTCTAGATTCTCATTTGTGACATCTGCCCTAACATGCATCTTGATTTGTGCCCTGACACTGATTAAGCAAAGTAGGTAAGTGTCTAACCTCCCTCTTTGATTGCAGTTAGCTTTAAAGAAACTTTAAAAATGTGTAAGTCCATTGCTAAACTGGCCCAAGGTGCCCCAAACCAAGCAAGCAGAAGCTCTGCAAGGTGAAGGATCAGAAGGATATAGCTGGTGCCATCAATTCACTAACATACCAGAAGACACTGCAAGCAAAATCTGACAAAATGAAAGTTGATCACTTCCAACATTTGCCATTGTTTTCTTCAAGAACTTTTATATATTTTTAATGTATTTATACACTGTTTTTTGTTTTTGGCTTTTTGTTTTTTTTTTTTATGAGCAGATACAGGAGTATCCAGTGAAGAATGTGGACTGTAAGCACAATGTCTAATAACAGTTGAAATTCAGATATCTTGTAACTCACTTGAATATTGACTAAAGTGCTCAGTCTTCAAATTTTGCATTCCATCTCATTTATTTTCCTTAAGATGACTACCAAGAAACTACATTAGAGGCAAAATGAAATTTCAAGTAACATTTCAGTTATTTTATGAATTTCAGGATGGGGTTTTTTTAATGTTCTTTTTAATTCATTACAATATTATTAAAATTACTTATTTAATCTTAACAAATATTTCTCACTTTTTCTCCCACATTGCCCTTCACCTATAAATTCACTAGCACTTCATTGCAGTAGAGGATGTGCTTACTGTATGTCTGGATTATCTCTGCATCACAGTTGATATTACTCATCAAAGAACACAGGAAATACCAGACTAGACTGGATCCATATTCTTCAAGTCGTCTTGCTGATTGTGTCCACTACCGTGAGTCTTAAGAAGTTACAAGAATTCCTGGACAGGAAAAGGTGAGCTAACCTACCCTTCTTTCTTGCACTTTCCCTGCATTCTTCCTTTCTAATACTTAGGAACTGTCTTAAATTCATATCACAAACAGGACAGAGGTAATGGCTAGCCTTGAAAAAGGCATTACTCTGCTTATATGTTGCAAAACCAAGCACAAACCCCAGAGTCACGTGGCTAAATTCTAACACTGGCTGCTAAATTTGATCTTGCTTATATAAATCATTAATTTGTTTAAACATGGTTAATTGTCAGGTATTCTTAAGTTAGTTAAATTTTAACACATAAAATTAAAGCACAGAATGATGTTTTATGTACATGTCTTTAAAATTAATGAATTATGAATAAACTCCCTAATTACTCTGAAGTACAGATGGGAGCAATCTTCATGAAATTATAAATAATCACCATGCTGCTGATTGCAACAAGTGGAATTTAAGCTTGCCAAGCAGTCTTAGAAGTTTAATTAAGTGTACTAAAAAAGCAATTTGATGCTTTAAAAGCCAAACTGTTGTGTGGCACTGAAGCAAATCAAAACTGCAGTTAGGTTTGCAAACCAATCTTTGCTACTGATTTCAGAAATGCCAACATTCACAGTTTAGAAATTTTATGCTTTGCTAGTTCAGTGCCTTGAATAAATGTACTACTTAACTTTTGGAAGTATTATTTAGGTGAAGACATACAGATAAGCAAGAATGATTCTCAGACATTACAGATTCGCATGCTTAATGAGAGACAAGTAATTTTATATAATATTGAGACAACAGACCCTTTCTATAGTAGGAAAGAGAAAGGTGTGCCAGATGTCATCAGGAAAGTTTAGAGTTTATGGAGTGTAGAGGAATATAAAGGAGCTTATGTTCAAAGTTGTCCCTTGGCCTTTCATGACCTTCTGGATCTAGGAATTTAAGCTCAGACTACTGAGAGCCAGAAGAAGAAAATTTTTTCAGAATCTTGGTTTCATCCTTCTCCAGTGAACTGTCAACCCTGCACGGACATGTGTAACATGGTACTTTTGCTCCTGATAGACAATTCCTTCCTTAGTGTGTTTTTCAAGTACCACAGCTGAGCAATACAATATGAATGTAGTGCTTGGCTTGGTAAGTAAAGCTCAGATCTCAAAAGGAATGAATCTTACATTCATTCTTAGATACTCAAGTTAGGACTTAAATGAAGCTGAAGTACAAAAGTCAAAAACTGCAATAAAAATAAACATCATGCAGGTGTCTCCAAATCCCACACTTTCATAGTGAATCTCTATTTGACTTCTGGCATTTGTTTCTGTTCCAGATTCAGTTGGGAAAAGCACTAACTTGAGAAATTCAGGCATTGTTCCTTTTTTTTAACATATGTGTCTGGAGCCTTTTTGCAAGACTGGGTAGCCTGTATGTTTTTTTCCTTCCAAACTGAAAGGGCATAGATTCTTTTGGTAAGTATACGTGTATGTCCAGCAACTTTAGGGCATTGCTAACCAGGACAGCTTGAATCAACTGGGTATCTGAACTGATGTCTTGGTGTTTACTTTCTATCTAAACCTAATCAAGATTGAGGCAAAAAGCTACTTCCCCATCTGAGCCTTTGACTGACTGCTTAAGGCCCATTAAAGTGCATCTAATGCATAGAAAGGTGATAATTCTTACAAAATCCATCTGAGACAAGCCCTAATGTGTGGACATAAGATGAGTAAGTAATTGCAGTGGTGACTTTTAATATAATAATGCAGCACTTAAACCACTCACACAGGAAGTGAGGAAACTGTTTTCCCTTCCTTCCTTCCTCAGATAGCGAGGATCAGACCCATATTTCCTCATTCCCAGGGGAGTGAATGACAACCAGAATTTATGTCAGAAGGGTTAATGGAGGAGGGGAAAAGGCACCTCCTACCTCTCCAATAGGGAAATGGATATGAAATTTACTGTTCCCAAGAGTGAGTTTAGAAGAAAAGAAGTAAGATGTAACTGTAATATAATGATTAGGGCTTCTTAAGAAAAAGGGAGTCACAGGATTTGTTTCCCAATTTAAAGACCTATTTTGTGTTTTCCAGTAGATGTTATTTGTAGAAAATTAGACTAGAAGTCAAAGGTCCTTGTTGTCAGTTGCATGTCCCTATTCACAATGTCAGAGAAATTTTTATTTCTTTGTTTATATTCCCTTTCTCTGATCTGTAAAACTAATATTTTTGAAAGGCAAAACACAATTTCAATATGAAAGGCAGTGTCCTGTTCTGCATTTCTGCGTGTTCATAATAACACCTTTTTTTTGGAAAGGAGATAACTGGTCCAAATATAGGGAGACACAGCCTAGCTGCATCCTGAAAATATTACCAGGCACCATCCCCAGACTGGATACTGATTCTGGCTAATAGACAAAATCCAGATATTTCATCATTCATATTACATGCATGTACAGCTGTGTAAATGACAAAACATTTAGCTTTGCATGGCCTAATAGGACCTGAGTCACGACTGTGATGGTCTTAATTGGACTTCACATTCCCAGTTACTTCTTGTAGGACTAAATATGAAATAACACAGTCTTACTGTGATAAGGCTTTATGATGTCTGTCTCCTGAACTAACAACTAGCAGGAGGTCTAAAACTGTTTCACCCTAATTGCAGTTGTAATTTTACTTATTCAGACAAAATATACCAAGTGAGTGATATTTTTTCCTTTGGTAAAATTTTGGTGCCTGGATGGCTGAAAATTTAAAAATGCAGAACAATTTTTTTTTTCACTAAAATTGCAAGATTTAAATGTATATCCACAACTACGTCTTTAAAACTGCAGCATATCTTTTTACAGGAACATGTGGAAATTGTTAAATTCATAATTAAAAAGACTAACAATGTAGTTTGAAAACTGCATGGCAAAGACTGTTAGTGTCTTATGGTGTCTCCCCAGCTAACTCCAAAATAGTGACCTTTCATTGCATGGGTAATGTCTGAAACACACCTTACGTTTCTGTGTTATAAGTTTGTCCTGTAGCTGGAGGTACAGTTTTTGGATGCAGTACAAAAAAATAGATGGGAAAGCAAGAAAGTCAAGATTGCTCTAAAAGATCATATTTTCAGATCTGCTTTGCAGGATATTTGGCAGTTTCTTTTCTCTGTAGAAGTGGCTACATAATGACAGTACAAAGTTTCTTTGATCTAAAAAAATCTCTGTGGGATTTAATAATTTATATCAGAATTTAACAGCACAGTGGAAACCCTTTTTATATACTGGAGTAATTTTGCTTCTCTTTGTCAGATCAGCTCTACTTGAAACAGAGACTTGCTATTAATGGAAATGAACTATATTTCAATGTCTCAGACATTTTGGTGGCTTTCACTCTACCATATTTCACTCTGGTCTCAGTTCAGCAAAATCTTAAACACATTCTTAAATCTAATCATTTCAATAGGACTGAAGCCCACATGTAGAAGTTTTATAAAAATTGGGCCAGATTGTGAACTCTTCTATATGATGATTTTGATTAAAAAAAATATGTTGAGATAGATCCTTTTTCTTTAATTTTCTCTAGTATCTTACTCCACTGGATTGAATGTGAAATAAGGCACAAATATGAGGGCTAAAAGGAAAAAAAATTGTCATCTTTATCTGCATAAGGCTATAATAGGACTCCGAAATATCTGACCTAACTTATGGAACAGATGAGAATATACCTAATTTGAGATAGATGTCTATATTTTTTTTTTTTAGTGTTTGTGGGTAGAAATATGTATACTTACAGTTCCATTTACTCTTCCTTAATATAAATGACTGAAACAGTCCAAATCTCTGTACTCCAGGAATGTCTGTTGCTCCTATCTGACTATGAGGAGACAGACATTTACACTGTAGGTATCTAAGGTTGATGGATGAGATGACTTGCATCCTGTGGGACATTAAGTGTAGAGGGGAGAAGACCAATCAGACCTATCCTGTCTCTGAGACTGGGCAGTTGTAGACATGCAGGCAAAGAGGAAAGAAACAAAGGCGTGCACAAAATTGTTTTGGTCTGGCAAATTTTCCAGTAATCAGTGGTTTTAGAACTTCCTGATCCAGAATTTTTCTGGCAAGTCATATTTAATAACACCGGTTCATTTACCCTCCATTAACTTATTTATTTTAACATCCATGTACATTTTTGATCTCCATTAAATCCTGTGGCCATGAGCTCTATAATGTAATTACATGTTGTGTGGAAAAAAATATTCCATTTCGGTGTGTAACTTGCTCCTTAATGCTTTCATTATATGTCTGCTAGTTCTTGTGCTATGAGATGCAGTGAATATTCACTCTCTGTTCCTGTTCTGCATAAAGTTTATGAGTTAAAACCCTCTGTGATTTCCCCCAATCAGTCATCTCTTTCTCAAGCTTGAGAATCCTAATGTATTTGCTCTTTCCTCATATGGAAACCATTCAGAACTAGGCATTACTGATGTGAACAAGATTTGCAAAATCAGGATTCAAGTGGGTTTGATATAAAGAGAATCAACAATGGCAGGGGAACTATATTTCATTAGAACAAATCTTCACCCTAACAGTGTGATATGCAACAAAATCCATACAAATATTAAATGTTCATTGTGGAGTCTATTATATCATATTTATTTGGCTATTGTGGAGGCATTTTACATAAAATGAACTTAAACTGATTATTGTTTTGGCTATTAGAAAATTAAACTCCTTCAGAAGAAATATAAAAAAAAATTGAACAAAGCAGGTTACTTCTCTTATCTCCATTTTTATATATGAGATCCTTCAAGCACGCTGACTCTTAATCTCTGTATTAACAGTTAGAAATCAGCCAGTATCAGACGGACATTTGGTCTTCTGCATCGTTGTGAGGAGATTGTATTGTGACATGAATTGGTGGACTCAGTTCAATTCCTAACTGAAAGTCATTGTTATTAACTCACAATAACACAAGAGAGTAAAGAATTGAACATGCATGAAGGTACTTCATCTCCTTAAGATATTTTTGTGACTCTAAAACCAGTGGTTTAGCTAAGCTTGTGCACTGGGTTTGTTCCTGTTATTTATTACCAGTATTAATGCAGCCCCTAGAAGCTCCCATCAAAAACAGAAACCCATTGCGGAATAACATGTTGGTTTCCAACATATTTTATGCACACATCATTCAGTAAGAAGTGTGTTCTTCCAAAGCAAAACAAAACAATGTGTTTTTACATGATTCACTCAGCTTTGCTGCAAGAAATACAAAATAATTGAGCGAGACTGCAGTAGCACTCCAATACTTTGTTACATTTTTTAGCTGTGTTCAGCAGAATAAAGTCATCCTGGTTCACAAACCCCAAAACTGTAACTAACAAAAATGAAATTACACATTAAAAAATTTCCATAGACAACATAACTCTACAGGCTGACATTTTAAATTGGTAGAGATGCAGATATACAATGATCTAAAAATTAATACCTTTTCTCCATGATGTGTGCCGATTTTACTCTCAGTGGTCATGTTGAAGAATATATTCACAAATTATCATCCACATTCACCATTTGAATTTGTGTGGTGTTTAGAGCCTTGTGCTTGTCAGCTATATAAAGAGGAGAAGAACATTATTACCTTTCCAAAAGAATTCATTATTCAACTACAGACAAGAGTTAGAAACAGGCAGGTGGGGGGTTCAGGTGAACAGACTGGCAGGGAGGCTGTGACCTTGGTGCACTGGCAAACAAATCCTTGTCAGGAAATACTTTAGCCTTACTTTGGTGTTCAATAGTTCAGCAGAGCAATATTCTGCTGAGTTGCTCTGCCTCACATTGGAGCAATCTTCACCCATGCCTCTGGTCTTGTGCAGGCAGCATGAGAGCAATTACCAGCTCCATGGCCATATAAAGGAGAGAAGAGTAATCTATGACAGATTTGATGACAGCAGGGGAAATGTTCCTGAGAATTCTAATTATAAGGGTTAACTGCAGACCCAGATATCTCTCAGCTGTTGGACAGGAACAGCCAAAGAGTCAATGGCTACTCAAGCTTCAAAGATAAGAACATGTTCTGATTTAAGAGCCTATTTCTGTGGGCAAGGCTGTGAACTCTTTACTGCTGTTGACAACATCCATCAGCCCTTTGACATTAGTGGGACTAATTCCTGGTTAGAAGGACAACAGTCTGGCTCAGCAACATTGATAAATTCCTGTTTGTGTATCATCATTTTTTCAAGTATGCACAGAAAAAGATATGAGATTGGATTGTGCTGAGTGGCCTAGAATACCTCTGCTAATTGCAGACAAATTCTATATGCAAGGATGTATAAGAACCAAATATAGTTATGAGAATTTACCTCTCCAGCATCATTTCCTTATTATCGGTTTATTTCAGCTTGGATGCCTTTATGTATCCTGGCTTCAATATTAGTGTTGCCTGGTGTCCTGGTTTTGCTAGGATAGAGTTAATTTTCTTCTTAGTAGTTAAATAGCTGTGTTTTAGTTTCAGTATGGGATTTGTTATGAGAAGAATGTTGATTAAAGTACTAATGTTATTAGTTGCTGCTGGAGCTCAAGGCCACTGTGTTTGGCTGGTTCACAGCTGCATCAGGACTGGAAGGGAGAAGTATAGTGAATAGCAAAACCCCAAACTGGCATTTGGATGTGCCAATGAAATATTCCATATCATATCACGTCATGCCAGTATATTAACCAGGGCTGACCAGAAGATGAGGGTATTCTCTCAAGGATCACTCGGGCTCGCTTTTCTGGGGTTTGGGTTTGGGGACTGTGTCTGCTCTGGGATTGCTGGCTGGCACAGGCTGGGCATCGGTCAGCGGGTGGTGAGCAACTGCCCTGGGCATCACTCTTTTGTACATTCTGTTATCACTGTTATTATAATTTTATTTTAATTAGTAAATAGTTTTTATCTCAACCCTTGAGTTTCCTTGCCCTTTTCTTTCAAATTCTCTCCCCTACTCCCTGGAGGAGTGGGGGGAGGGTGAGAGAGCAGGCTGTGTTTGGCTCCAAGGTGCAAGCCACAGGGGTGTATCCACCCAAACCGCCACACCTGGTATGTTTCACATGTGTCAGTCTGTATTACAAATGAGCATAATGATAAAGAAGAAATTGTCTGTTTCCTTTTACACAGAAGAGAAAATAAGCTAATGTGTATTATAGAAAAGGTCACCTTTAGGCATGCTGCATACTTATCTGTTAAGTTCATTCAGACCAGTCTTTTTTTATACTGTCTTAAGATGGGAGTAATGCACAAGATAACATAATTTAAATGTGGTAGCACAGTTTACAAAAGGATTACCAATGAATGTTCCTTTTTTTGCCTTAATTTTAATGTTAATTAATCACGTTTGAAATGCCTACTTAAATTACTAAAATCATAAACCATCTAATAACTGAGTTCACTTTGCATAAAAAAATGAACCAAGTTTGGCTTTTTGTTTTTTTGAACAGAAAAATTTGAACTGCATAAATTTTCTCAGGTGACTGAAATGCTGGTCCCCACAGGGCAATGATTCTGTTGCCCCATCAGTGTTTAGATGTTCTGTGGATTTCTCCACAACCTTTAGCTGTGTCAGTGGACTCTAAGGTTTCATTCAGCTCAGTTCACATGGAAGCAGATGCTGAGGGGTTGGTTCAGGGTCTCACAATCATATGTGCTCAGGGTGGGACTTGGCTTCCTAAAGACAGGCCTGTAGTGACATCTGAGACAGCTTTGAGTATCCAAGATGTCCAGATGGGCTAGAAGAGAAAACACTGGGTTTATAAAGGAGCTGTTCCCTTCCAGAGCAACAGCTGAAGACCATGTGGTTTATTACACAGTGCCTAAAATGGTACTAGGTGCTAATATTTCAGCAACTCCTCTTCAGCAACCTGGCTTGCCTGTAAACATTTAAATGTAGGTACCTTCATCTGGAGCTGGCCTCTTATCATCTATGAATACTTAGTTAAGCTCATTTACATGGTGGAGCTGTAACTCTGGCAGGAAAATCTTGTTCCCTAGGATGAGGAGAACTAGATCAATCCCTCCATACCACAGTTTATGATGGCAATGCAAGTTCCAGCCTCAAGATTGTGGAAATGAGGCATTAGACACCAGATGTTTCCTGTGCCCAAGATCCTCTCCTCTCCTCTCCTCTCCTCTC
>NW_010304260.1:0-14895 GCF_000700745.2 Antrostomus carolinensis | reverse complement strand
GCCTGGCTGCTGGCTGGAGTCACCCCACCACACATATCTATTGGATTTGTTACCCTGTAATTAATTAACTGCTAATTGCACAAGTGCTTTTATTTACAGTATGAATAAAACAAAACCATAAAGATATCAAAGAGTTCGGTTAGTTATGAAAAAGGAAAAAAAGCTCACGAATACTGATCTAAAAGTTACTGGTCTAACCAGTGATACTCAGTGTTCCTGTAGTAGCTCTGCTCTGTAAATCAGTGTGTTTCAAAAAGAAAAGGGAAAACAGAATTCTGAATGCTAGGACTTGAAGTACTTCCTGCAATACAACTTCTACATACCTATAAGAGCTTAACTGTTGTCGTGTGAAAAGGGTGGTAAAGCAATTTGGCAGGAAACAAACCCCCTTGCATTCCAGCTTACCCTCAGATATTAGAGGAGCTGGGGGCGACTTGGCTTAGATCCTGAGTGATGCCAAATTTAGCACTACAAGTCCAACAACAGCAGATTCACTCGGTAGTGCGCTGCACTCCCGTCTACCTACGATTTATGGGCTCTCATGGCTAAACCTGCAGAATTTAGTGGTGTCCAGTGGGGAATGGTGTGGCTGGTTACGGACAGGCACACTTTTACGGACAGGCACACTTTACTCAGCGTGGCACTACAAGTCCGGGGTTAATTCTGGATTCACTTGATAGTGAATGCCCCTGGCATCCAGTCACGATCGATGGACTTTCATGGCCTACCGGGCAGCACCCAGTGAGAAACTGTGCCTCAATTTCATAAGCAGATAAGGCACTTTAATAAAGCAACAAGAATAATACATATTTGTGAGGAATACAGATTTTTGTGGGTTGCCAGTGATAAATCGACTGTCTGCAGAAGTATATGCAAGCATAAAGGTTACAAATTGCTAAAAGCACTAAGTTAGAAAACAATCCTATAGAGATCTCTAAGTCTCCAAGAAAGTTCTCAGAGAAGTATAAGTCTTACCCAAAGGTGTAAGACTTGCAGGTGTCTCCCTATAGAGCAGAAGAGAGGCTCAGCCCACAGGCTGATCCCAGAGACCAGAGGTCTGTGATGGTGTCTTCCCTGACTTGTCCATGATGGTGTCTTCCCTGACTTGTCCTTGATGGTGTCTTTTCTGACATCCCTCTTTCCTTGGGTTACTTTTATACTGTTTTTACCTTCAAGGTGGAGCTTGAATGACTCTAGTCATACTTTTATCATGATTGGTAAAAACTCTGTCATTTCCCTATTAAGGTATATGTCACCTAAAATTCAGAGCCTATGCTCAGTAAGAGGGGGTGGTCGCACCCTGGAGGCAGGTGGCCTTTGAGCCGGAGGTGTCTTTTGGTGTTATCATGACAAAGTTTATTCAAAGTTCACACAAAGATGGGTGCCAGACTGTCGGCTCGGGATTGCAAACAGATGGCGTATCAGCTTCTTGGTGTCATGAGTCTCTTCTGCAGTGATACAGGGTTTGGCCAAGGAGTCCCCACTCCTTTTTACCCCCCTTATTGATATGCAGACCAGACTCTCCAGGAGACCACCTTGGAGAGGGTTCTTCACATACCAGTTGCATTGTTCCCTGGGATCTTCAACATTATACCTTTCCTTAATGTGTGACCAATGTTTTTTTTTTTATTTCCAACTTACCCCCAGTAATTATTCCACACTTGTTAAAATGTCAAATTAAATTCTCATACAACAGTAATTGAAAACAGCACAGTACTAATATATATCAGATATGTAACGGTCTTAAGGCAAAATATTGAAAATCAGAGCTGAGTTTATGTAGATAACTTTCACACAGGCTTTTGTCAGAGAAGCTGGGAAAAAAGGACCATAGTTAGAAAAGGTTTGACTCCATGCCACACACCATCTGCTTAGCCTTTCATTTCTGCCCTAGGTGCTTTTGAAAATGGTGACTGACCTTGATGATTCTTTTTGCCTGCACAGCTTTATAAAACTGTCTTGTTACATCCTGCAGGGATGTAACTTCTAAGAGCTGAGAGCCAGCCAGAATCAGCTGTTATTGTACGTGGAGCTGCTTGTTGTACAGGGCTGATTGGTTATAAATTGGACATTGAGTAGCACAGGCCCCTGTAAGGCATCTGAGTAATTACGGAGCAATTTGCATCCTTTCACAGCTCTGCTCAGGAAAGCCGTGAATCTGTAAGCCCAGCTTGATGTGCAGAGGTGTGCACAGAGGCTGCGAAGGGGCACAAGCAAAACCAAGTGCTAAATTTGGGCTCCTTCTTTCTGGCAGCAGTAATTCAGAATCTGTAAGATGTCATGTCCCTACCCTGCTTTGTGCATACGATATTGGTCGGCTGTAGTAGTGGACTGTGGCTTCCAGAAGGAGCTGGGCTGAATTGTAGTAGTTGCTATGCTAATACTGTAATTATTGAGCCTTGGCTACCTGGTAGGAGCAACTTGGTTGCTTCTGCATTAAGCCTGTACTCATGAGAACCATGGGAAGAAGCCATGGCTTGAGCCCTTCTCCTCTTCCTCCTTCCCCATTGTGTACCAAGTGACAACCCTTCACTGCTCTCAGACTTCAGCTTTGAATGGTCATGGTGAGCATGGATCCCTGGGCAATCGCTCTGACTGCTCCCCTTGAAAATCAGCAGTCTCACAACTGTTTTCTTCTCATTAATGCAAGACTGCATTTGTTTTATGCACTGACCTGCTGACTGCATCTTATTTTGATTTGTTGAACTTAACAGTCATGCACTCTGTAACTGTGCTCTATGTAATCAAGCCCTAAACCAGCAAGGGGAGCAGTAGCTGCCCTGTGTTTAATGTCAAAACTGCATACTGGCAGACTCCCACCAGCCCAAACAGCAGCACAAGTTGCATGAGGGCACGTGCTAGCAATTCAGTCCAAGTCAGAGCATGCGGGATGAATATGTGAGCTGGCTGCAGGAAAACAGGCAACAGCAGTTCTGTCATAAAGCTTGCATGCGCAGTATTAACTCACCAAAAAACTTTGGGCAAATGTGAAGGAGTGACATGAGTTCATACTAGTTGGCTACTTTGCATCATCTGCAATGATTCTGATGTGGTGCTAGCCAGACTTCCTCTATTGTCAAACCAAGACCTGTGCAGAGAGAGGATTGAAAGTTTGACCTCAGTGGCATAAAAACAGAACTAAAAGCTTTTTACACGTCTTTTGCCAACTAATGGATCCTTATTTCCCATCCCCCAACAACAATAATCCTTCTAATGTTTCCACAGAGGATGCATTATGGTAATTTCTGTGGTTTTCCCTTCCTCCATTTACTGCGGGATTGAAAAATCAGTGCCAGCAGTTCACTGTGTATGGGGTTTTAATGCTTAGTAGTTCATAGATTTTTACAAGCAGAGGCAGCAGTCTAAAATAGAGAGGAAATCTCATGACTTGACATCTGAAATATTCCCAGACTTCAAAGAAGTTTCGACTGGCCAAGCAGCCTCATTTCAATAACTCAGAAGGAAGGTGTTAGGAAACTGGGAGTGGATGAGTTCTCACCAGGGATAGAGCGATGGAGAGCATGAAAGAAAATAAATCCCTCCTGGTGGAACTGGGGTTGAAGTGTCAAGGAGCTGGAGTCCTAAAGGGGCCAGTGTGAACTTTAGACTGAAGTATATACAGGATTTATTTGGCCTCAGCCAACTCTGAAATAATAAAGCAACAGTCAGGGTCGGAAGATAAGAAAGAACAACCTTTGAAGCTGCTGAGAATGTTGCCAATTTATTTTTTTCCTTTTCGTTTTTTTTGTTTGTTTTTTGTTTTTTTACTGGAAGTTGGGGGTAGAGTCATTTATCAATTGCAGATCATCCAAGAGAAGAAGATTTCATTGTCACTGCTTCATAAGGAGACAGCAACTGCCTTCTGGGGGCAGAAACAAAGTACATCTGAATGCCTAGTCCCGTAGGGAATCTGACAACTTGGCACTAGTCAGACATGGACTGAGTTTGGCAGAAACACTAGTGGCAGTGCGACTTACCCTCATCCTGCTGGGGATGACTGCCTTCCAGGGCACACACAGGTGGGGCAAAGGGTGATGTAGAAGAGTGGCAAATGACAGCTTTTCCTCCCTGTTGGAGGGGGAAGAGGTGTGTTTCTGTGTAGCAGTGAGAGTTGTAGCCAAATGCTCTCTTTCAAACTCTCCTGCTTGTTACTGAAAATATCTAATGCATTGCAGCTGCACACTGTGCAGTTGGACAGAGATGCTGCTTAATCTTTACTGCTAGAGATACTCTCTCAGTTACTCTATGGAGCCTCTTCTCAGTTCATGCTATATAACAGGTTAACTGTACACCATTAAACATTTTCCTTGTGGAGGGAGTCCACAGAAAACCTTATTGAGGGACTCTTCCATAAAAAAGGAGCCATTGTCTGAAACGAGTGATCGCAGAAGGTTCTTGGTAGTGGCTGTGGTAGTGGAAGTCATGATAAGGGAGAAATAGCTGGTTAAACCATCTTCCAGGAATGTGAAAAAATGAAGGCTGTCAAAGAAATTGGAGGTAAGTGGGGATAGGCACAGCTTCACTGTTTTATAGTGCAACCGAAATACCAGTAACTTGTGGGAGCCTAAGAGCAGTAGATTATCTCACTGTTGCAATTTACTCTCAGGCCTGGGTTTTCTGTACATGTGCATTTCCCTGGTGCTAATGCAGTTAACCCCTGTATACCAGCTTGGTTAGAGCTACAGCTGCCTTTCCAGCAACCCACTCAGTACTTCGAGGTCATCTAAGAATCAAGGGTTCTGGACTTATAAAGATCTACAGTAAAGCAGCACATTGTTATAGTAGGAGGTTAAGGCATCAAACCTCAGGAGGGTTCCAGTCCTTTGAAATTACATATAGCTTCTAGATGTGCTTGAATTTCTCTCCAGTAACAACTGGGGGATTTATCTACAGTATATTTTATAGCATTTTGTACAGCTACAGATTGCTTTATTTCACTGCATAAATAACAAAGATCTCCTGCACATTTCTTTTTTCTTCTTTTAAGCTGCAAGAATTGCAGGAGATTCAGAATTTCTGGAGTAGATACACTCGCTATAAATGTGTATTGAAGATTGGGAATAATAAGGACTAACTTTTTATAGACCTCTCTCATTAAAAGTCACCTTCAGAAAACAGTGCTATACCTTGCTTATAATCAAATGACACCTCATAACCACCTAACCATTTTTAATATCCCCTAGACTCTATTGTATTATACCAAGGCTCAGACACTGTCTAGCTAGTCAAGGAAAAGAGTATACCATCATATTTAAAAGCAGTTATTGGGACAGGTTTTACAGGCAGTGGGCTAAGACAATTCAGAAACAATTGCTTATGTGATAGTTTGAGGATTTGTCCCTGTCAAACAGTTAATATTGCTTTAATACATGAAGTAGGCTGTATAAGACAGCAATAATGAAAAATGTCAGGAAAGACAATATCAATTGTTATTCAACATCCACATCAAAGATTACTTTTTTGTCAGTAGCTTTCAGAAAATGTATTTTCCATCAGATCTGATTGCGTTCCTCTTTGAAGTGCTCCATCCTCCCGGTAGATTTAATGTGACATCTAGGCACTTTTTAGTCCCTGGGCCTCTGAGGCGATTCAAAGAGGCACAACAAGCCATCACAGGTTTATCCTCAAAGGCCGACACTGTCTGTCTGATTTATTGTAACTTTAAGAATCATCTCCAGCAAAGCATGAGCCTTTCTACCCATCCGCAGCCTCAGACTTTTATCAATTCATTTGTATGCAGCCTGTACATTCTGGAACTGAGAGCCCTATAGCCACTCATGGAAAATGCATTACCTGCTACTAATCCTTTTTATCTTTAAAGTCTGTATTTTTTATGTATAAGTCATTTTGGGTTATCATAAAATATACATAATTCTCTCCCCAAAAAAAGACAAAATGAAAAGAGAATATATAATAAGTTATGAGCTTGCTGTGTCCTTATCACCAAGGATTCTAAATAAACAGCTCGCTCTATGTAAATACTGAGGGATATAAAACTGTGATTACTTTCAATAGGGAACAGGAATGCTTCCATTTTTGTTCCTCTTTTCAAAGCAAAACAGTGAGATGAATCATTTTAAAGTTGTTTGGGAGTACTTTTATTTTCTATTTCATTGCCTTGGGGGCCTGATGGTTGTAGGGGTTGCCTGTCAGACTTCTGTCATATACTACAGACAACCAGAACACCTTATGGTTTCAACATTTTGCTTCAAATTCATGGTCAACCATGAATGTTGTTAATGACATCTGGGGTTTTTTTGTTGGTTAACACAGGATGTATTCAAAGCACCTGCAATATCTCATAGCATACTGTGAAAAATGGTGACAAGGCTGGGAGGATGATACAGTTCTGGGAGCAGGGCTTTCTCTGCACATTTGGAGTCAGCTCACTGGAAGTTCTCTGCATTATTTTCTTACATATGCTGCTCTGTGAATAGTCCTGCCAATAACTTCACTAGATAGATGAATCATTCAAACTTTTATCATTTTGGATGAAATATTAATCACAGATGGAACTTTTTAAAAATCAAACCTTACATTAATCTGTTCATATCAGTCCTATGTCTCACATGCATACTGCATATCATAGACCAAGATTATGAAAAGTAAAATATATGATAGACACATCAATCCATATTTAGACACTTCTATGTATGTGTACACCCATACACACATACACGCACATGTATCCACACACAAAAGTTTTTGTGTATATGCAAGTATGTGTGTGTACAAAGTTTATTTCACTGTGCATATTTAAAAGCAGTAATTTGGACAGGTTTTACAGACTATGGGCTAAGACAGATTAATTAACAGCAGTGAAAGTTTGCATGTTCTTGCAGCCAATGTGGCCCCAAATCATAAAAATGTGTAAATGGCCAGTTTTACCTGAAATCTTTAGGACTTAGGGACATAGCAGGAACTAGAAATCTGTACGTCTTTGCAGGTAAAGGGGCTTATTGTTTCAGTGAGTCTGATCTCTTGTCCAAACTCATTCTGTACCTCTGAGAAAAAAATTGTTTAACATTGTACACACACACTAACAGATATTAGATTAACTAATTAAATTAGCGGAGTTACACCAAGATAAAATATAATGGAGCATAGAGCTAGGTCTATTTGTTAGATAACATGCAAATAACAAACACACAGGGAATGTAAATTCAGATCTATGTTTCACATTTGCATATAAAACTTGTAGAAAATTTTAACTATGATCTTCCCAGTCTAATTGACAACATACTAAATTGTTAAAGCGGCGAATAAGGACAGTTGTACAATACTGATAAAACACTGCTGCAAGCAAAATGACTATGTATATAACCAGAAATGGCTTTTGGTGATGAAAACCTGTTTTTCTTATAAAATTAAGTGGCTAATGTCCATAGAACTCAAGGCATATGATGAAAAGTAAATAATACTATGTAAGGCACAAGTGTGAGCAACTTAACGATGTATATCTTTTTATACTTTCATTCGTGCCATTAACTTCATGGGGTGATTCACAGTCTACTGGAGGAAGTTTGTCCCTTTGCATGTTTAGGATTGAGTTTTGCTTGAAAATCATTGGATATGTGGGGTTGAATTCAGTAAAAGAAAGCCGGTTTTTCAGTAACCTGCTGATTCACTAGCAAGTGCATAACAGGATAGGCTGGGTCAGGTCCTGCTTTTCTTTCCTGAGGAGTCTCTGCAGAACAGCATTCCCTATTAAACAGTTATTCTTTGCCAGCCATTCCCTCCATCAGGACTTGATTTCTAAACTTCTATCACAGTGAGGTGTCTGGTGAGAAAGAATCATGTTTGAGGTCTTCTTTTTTGTCTTTAAAGCAAGCTGCAGAATAGAAATATTTGGTTAGGAAAAGGATATTACTGCTTCTTTCCAGAAGCTTCTTTGTAAACATGGTAAATGCTACATACTGTCACAGCCCATTTGTTTCTCCAAGTCCGGTTTGTCCTTTGAGTTTGATTTTGGTCTTTAATAAATGACTCACCAATTTTCTCCTGCCCAGACTGAGAAATGCAATTTTGTGCAAATTAACCATTCCCTCTTGTTACCAAAATGGTGACTTATAATCAGTTATTCAAATAAAATAAGCATTATCACTGAAATCTAGGCTTCCAAAATGTATCATACCTCTCCTAATGGGATAATTTTCTAGCCTGTTTTTTCTTATCTGTAGTACAGTTTTAATAACGTCCTTACCTCTGGGTTGTGTCCAGACCCTTAAGGTGCACAGTGGCACCAAGCAAAGAAACCTACTTTTCTATGCAGAGTTTTACCATGGAGGAACACATATGGTGATCATTTACTACATAGCTGGAGTTCTAGGGCACACAGAAGTAGGATGTATCCCTGTTATTCATTAGCCTCAAGTGTTTTCCTTGCCATAGAAAGATAATTAAAATTCTAGTCTACCTACCACTGAGATGAATGGAAAAACTTATCTTCACTGGAAACCAGACTGAGCCATAAGAGGGCAAATATGTGTTCAGCGAGAGAGTGCATATCTAACAGAAAGGTACTCCTCTTTTTTAAACACCTCCCACATGCAGAAGCGCCAGAGTGTTTATGCTTGTGACAATAAAGGACCTTCTAGAAGCACGCTTGGTGGGAACAGCAAGTTGATAACTAGCACAGTCAAAGCCTTCCCTGTGTAAGTTAATTGTGGGCAAAGTAACTTGTCATACCAAGTTTCCTCCACTGCCTTATTAATGAACCTTGGCATTCTCTTAGAGGGACTGGCTATGAGGGTGAGAGAATAGTTCAGGTTTTATATCTTGCTTTGGCTCAGATTTTATGTCTTGTCATCTGTGCTTTGGATTTTCTCCATTCACATTACTACAAAGAGATCTGAATTATTGTTAGCAATAAGAATAAATTAATTTCATAAAAGTATATTTCGTTTAGGAAGTGCTATCACCAATCTTGTAACAAGACACCTGATTTTTCTCATACCAGGCATTGGCTAACAGTTAGTCTGAAAGAGAATATATATAGACACCTCTAATTTTTAATAGGCAAAGTAATAATCTTAGGATTGGGAATTAGGATGGGATGGTGGAAGCCCTAAAATTTTGAGCTCTGGTAAGGGGAGGATTTCCTAGGCATATACCCACTGGCAGAGCATATAGGAAGTGTGCGCAGGCTGGGGTGCCTGTGCAACTTGATGGCTGCTTAATAACTCTAAGTTTGATCTGGCTTTTGGGGCAGGGTCAGCAGTGTACAAACATGCCTCAGAAAAATTAAAATTCCCTGGCACCTTTGGTATGAAATTTCTGTGCTAACTACTGAAACACAAGGTACAGGAATTCAGCCATGAGACCTAGCAGGGAGAAAGTGGATTTGTTCCCAAAATCCATTCTCTTTCAGTTCATCTGCTGAAACTGTCATTAAGAATGCCAGCATCTACTGTGGTTTTTGTGTAACATGGACATTATATACCTCTTCTCCCCACTCTCATAACTTAAATGAGTTCAGAAAACATCACTCCTTGTAACAAAACAAAAAAACCCTCAATTATTACCTATCTGAGAACACAGTAACAGATAAAGTATTTATTTCCTTTTTAGTACTCTGTTCTTGATGTTTTGTCTCAAAATCAGAAAATGCTAAGATAAAATTAAAAACAACCAAAAAGAAAATGCCACAACATGTTTGCAGATTTTTGTGCATGTTTTGCTAGCCACCTGCATTCTTTAGTTTATGTGATAAATATTTCTGTGACCTCTATCAAAAAAGTGAATCAAAAGAAGAACAGACCAACAGGTCTCAGGGTTATTATTTAAGAGATTGTGATGTTTTAATGGGATTTTCTGACATTTTTCAAGTCTAACACATACCCTTTGTGCCACCAGAACTGATCTTCAGTGATCTACATTCACTACTTATCAATGCTGTCTAGTTGCTAAATTGCCACTGAGCAGAGATTGCAACATTTTTCACAATTTGGAGTCTTATCTGGGAGACAGATTGCAGAAGATCACAGTACTATCAAGAATCAACATTCATCTGCAAGTAGCTTCTTCTGCTTGCAGTAGTGAGACTGTATCACTTGCAAATTCTTTTTGCCTGCAAATTCAGGGAACCAGCAAAGCCTGTTCCAGCTTGGGAAAGCAGATGCCCTCTGTGAAGAAGGCCAAATTTTGTCAGGCCCAGGGAAAGAAACATACTAAAAGGAAGGACAGTCTCTGTATAGCAAGAAAGACAAAACAATTTCACAGCCTTTTATATCCCAATTAACTTCAAGGTGTTGATTTAAAGGAAACTCTCTGTTAACCTTAGGAGGAACTGGGCTCAAATCTATCCAAATATTTTTGCCACTCCAAACTCACATACTTGCAAGTTGCCTAAGTCTAGAGTGACTCAGGCAAAGAGACCCAGGCTGCCTGTGCTGGCAGGACAATTTGTGAAAAACTGAGATCAGTTCTTAAACTCCAAAGAGATCAGAATGTAAGAACACAAAACAAGGAAACTTTTGAAACCTTAATGCAAAAAGTGATAATCTCAGTGATTATCTAGATTACTAGATAAGTGATGTAATAAAGGGGATGGGTGTTTTTTGGTTAGAACTTTTTAAAATCTTCTCCAAAGATGCTGGGATAATTTATAGCAAGTTATACACTTGGATCTGTGCTGTATTTCCAGACAGAGCTCTGAGTGAGGGTCAATGAAAAAACTGCTCAAGAGAATTAAGCAGGCTAGGAAGCACTGTGACCTGTATGGTCCTTTGTGGGCAGCTGTGAGAGCTGTCTTTTCCAAGGCACAGGTGCTGCCCTTTGACATTTGGCCAGGTTGGTCAAGTGTATGGGACTTCCAGGCCAAACCCTATATTCAGAGACTAACACTTTAGAGTTATGTTGTTCTATATACTATGTGAGTTTTGTATACCCTTAGCAAAAAGAAAACCTTGGGGAGCTGATAGAGGTGTGGTTTTACCTTGCTGAAAAGGCACAACTCTGAATCTGACTCTTAACGTATGCTCCACAGCAGTGGCAGTACTGAGATTACTAAATTCAGCTGTTGATTTTCATTTAATGCATGTGGTAGGCAGCTGATAACTTATTCCTACACAAACAAAAGCCTGTACAAAACTATTTGGTATTTGGTACTTGGATGGAAAAGCTCTATTGAATATCAGTTTAGGCAAGAAAATGCAGCAGTGAGAGGAGAAGGATGCTTCAGAAGAGCAAACAAGAATGGGGCTGCTGGCTTGAGATAAATTTTGTGAGTTAAACGTTTGTCTAGAAGAACTGTGGGAATGTGAGGAAAGAAGCTACATTGTTTAATGTCTCCTGCACTGGAAGCGGACTTTTTACTTGCAAATAAGCTGCATTCTATCAAATTACCAATCACTGCTCTTAAAATAAATTCAAATCTACAAGGTTCTGATTTTGGCTTACTCCTTCAGCAAAAGAGGTTGAAAATAACAGCTAAATAGTGACAGATTAGCTCTCTGATTCTAGCCAACAACAGAAACATTCAGATAAGATAAAAAGAAGTATTGCCAGAAGTACACCCCAGGCTGACTTGGCACTCCTGAGCTGGGTTTGTGTGCACTGTGAATGGAAAACTCTTGTAGATGAGAAGAAATGCTGTAGTCAGTTTGTATATTTAATACTCAATGGCCTTTGCAGAATTACTATGAAACGTGTGACCTGAGCTGGAAGTTGATGATTTCCTGCATGTTGTCCCTACCCTGTTTTTCCTATTTCCACTTTTGTCTAATGGCTTTTTTCAGGAGAAAGCAATTTTGAACTAGAGAAAAGAATTCCTCCCTTTGGAGACACTCAGAAGGTGACAGCTTACGTAAACATAGTATCTTTTATTCTTCCAAATGAAAACTGTTTGTGAATTTCTTTTTCCCAAAATGGAATGTGTATTTCTTCCTTGAGCGTCTTGGTTTTATGAACTAAAGTTGAATATTTTTAATTTCTTCTTATATTTTTAGCATCAGCTGGTTATTTTTTACCAAACATGCTGATAATTTTTAAGATACTGGCTTCTGACAAGTGAAGCTTTAATAAAGTGCTATTTTTCAAAATATCACAAGTCCAATTTATCATAGGATGTTGTAATAAAGACAAATATTCAACCAATAATGAAAAGCTAAGTAAGTGGGAATGCTTAAGCTCTATTTTATGCAGGGAAGTACATTAGGGCAGATCTAAGAGACACTCTAATGGATTTAATATTAACAATCAGACCTGGACTTTGTATAAATCAAACACTCCTGGATTTCAGCCTAATGTACACCCACTCATTCATTAGCACTGCTCAGTGCAGATTATAAATATTAGTGAAGAAACCTCCAGCTCTTGAAGAATCTTTCCACAGACCCAGCAATAACTGAACAATAATAATGACAGTCTTATTTTTATGAATCACTATGACTTATTGATTTGCACTTGGGACTTGAGAGAGCTTTCTCAGCCAGTATGCAACAGGAAATGGTTAGAAGTTGTTAAAAAGCAAAGGAGAGAGAAAGACAGAAAGAGAATAAGAGAAGAGAAGCACTGGGAAGGTGACGGAAGTGACAAATTTATATCAGATAATTGCAGACATAATCAAGTTGTAATGGGAGGGTCTCCTAGCTTACCAACAAGGTGATACAAGGTAAATCAATTACCCCAGTTCACATATGTATTCATGCATATACGTGCCTTTGAGAAGAAAGGAAATTGTGGTTTGTTTTTCTTTTGCTTTCCAAAACAAAAAGAGAGGAAACACACGTAAATATTTTATGAATTGCCTATGCATAAGAGTATAAACACAGGAAGAAGGTGGACTTCACTGCTATCTGTGATATACAGTTTCAAAATAACATAAGGAGCATAATGTTCTGGAAATATGGATCTATTACTATGAAAAAGAACAAAACTCTCCTATCTTCTTTTTGTAAAAGCTGTGCCAGCATTTTTTAGGGAGTTTTTTTCCTATTTTGTATCTCAAAGTGACAGAAAATTTAATACCCTGTACAGGTATGAAGGTAATACTGGCATATATCTCTGTTTTGAAGTAGGAGGTATACGCATATGTGTGTGTGTGTTATTGTTAGTTTTCTTCTTTCTTGTTTTGGAAGACAGAAAAGGTCTGATTTCACAAACATAAAAGACAAACTGGAATTATTTTTTAACCATTTATTTTACTGTTATAAGACTGTACTCATTGAGTCTCAAATAGCTGGGATGTCATCAAATATTAAGTTGACTTGGACACTGTGGTCTTTTTCTATAAGTATTTAAAAATTAAATTTATATAATTCATGCTAGGAATTCTTTATGCTAGCATTTAATGTTGTAACAATTACTTTCTTTCACAAGACTCTCCCTCCCTTTAATAATCTAAAATTTGCATAGCTTATCTCAGACTAATTTACTGAAATGAGTTTCATCAAGGCCAGATTCTGAACGAGTTTCAGCTGTGTGAGTTTTGACATTCAGAAGCTCACCATAAAGCTCCAGGCTGATGGAAGTCTAGAGAATTTCATTAATAGGAATAATTAAATTACAGCAATTTTTTTTTTTAATTCAGGTGTCCTTCTCGGAACCCTGAAATATTTAAGTTTGCAACATAACCTAGTGAAACATAGATGTTTAGGAGTCTTTTGCTATGAGTAAAAATGTCAAAAGTACTGGGTTTATATGTTTTTAATTGTTATATAGTATATAAGCATAAAAACACGTGCTGCCAAGCGCAATTACAAAATGAACTTGAACATGAATTACAGCCATATTGATTAGGTTAATGCAGATTACACCACAGTTTTTACATATTATCATACAAAATTTTCACACTGTAAATATGCTGAAAAAGAGTGATTGGTCAAGGTAGCACTGCTGTGGGCACTGTCAGTGGTTTTCAGGTTAAGGCTCTGTGAGATAATGGAGAGAATTAACCCTGGGTGAGATTGCCCTCCCTCAAATTACATGAAACACCTGCTGAAACCAGAGCAGCAGAAATCTTGTGAAGTTCCTTTAATTGGGTACCTGGGAAGCATTCTCTCACGTCAGAAGATTTGAAAGACTAAAAAGTTAACAGGGTAAGGTAACCCAGAGGTTTGCTACATTGGAAGATGCCAACAGCCAAGAAGGTAAAACAACCACTAATCTTATTTGCCCTCTTTTAGCGACTTTAGGAATCTTGCTGGCTAAATCCTTAGGCAACTGCCCATAGTAGCAAGAACTTTATTCTGTATCAAGTGCCATTCTACCCTCTCTGAAACTTTAATGGAGAGATCTCCATGCTGAGCAGCTGCGACACAGCAGCCCACTCTTGCTGTGCAGTAACTGCTTATGTAGAGATGCCCTCACTTGTAGATGTTTGGAGTAAAACCTCAAATACCATTTAAAGCATGTGCAGTCTGTTGCTTACAGTCCTAACAATTTAATTGTCATTAAATACAATGACCTGGATGAGGTGAATCTGACAGTAAGAAAGAAAGCGATTTTCAGTCAATTTTTTTTCAAAATAAACATGATTGGATGTGGAAGCTGAGTTACAGAACATGTTCACAGGACATGGATAGAAAGATGAAGTGTGGGAAAATTTGCCCATCCTTTCCTTTTTCTGCGTCCGGTGCCAAAAACTTAATTTGTCTTTTTAATGACTTTTCTCAGCAACAAATCTACCGTACTAAGATATTTGAATTTTTAAAGGGTATTAAGAAAAAAGGGTCCAATTAAGCAGTCTGCAAGAAATATTTTTGACTGTGAGCAAGACATATGTGTTCACAGTTCCACTACATAAAGAGGGGTGTTAAAAGAAGTATAAAATAATATATTGGAACCATAATTATTATCTTTGATTTGTTCTAGGTAATTTCTTTAGTTATTAGGAATCTCTAATGAAAAGAAAAGGTACATAGGTGGTGGGGTGACTCCAGCCAGCAGCCAGGC
>NW_010304259.1:46044-46483 GCF_000700745.2 Antrostomus carolinensis | reverse complement strand
TTTTGAAGACTGGAGTGATATTTGCTTTCCTGCAGTCCTCCAGCACCTCTCCTGTTCCCCATGACTTATTAAAGATGATGGAGAGTGGCTTAGCAGTGACTTCAGCCAGCTGCCTCAGCCTCTGCAGGTGCACTCCATCAGGACCCATGGATTTATGGATGTCCAGATTGCTTATTTGATCCCTAACCCAGTCCTTGTCAACCAAGGTAGGGGTTGGGATCTTCAGGGAAATTCACAGTGCACAGAAGCATGTGAGAAATTTAGAAATGTGGCATATTAACTGCATGCAACAGTACAGGTTAGGGGCTGACCTGCTGAAGAGGAGCTCTGTGGAGAAGGACCTGGCTGTGCTGGTGGCCAGCAGGCTGGCCATGAGCCAGCAATGTGCCCTTGTGTCCAGGAAGGCCAACAGTGTCGTGGGGTGTATTAAAAAGACCGT